>NW_011500363.1:117604-118589 GCF_000495115.2 Populus euphratica | reverse complement strand
TCCAGATCAAGATCATGCTCTTTCTTTCTCTCTTTGTATTTTTTGTAATATTTATGCTTAGCTTTCATTAATATCAAGTTTATGCCTTTCATTTCCTTTCATTTACTTAGTTAACTTTTATCTTATTTATGTTCTTATTTGGTTATTTATTTTATCTTATTTTTATTATGTCAAGATGAAAAGGTTACACTAATGGTGTAAAAATAGTATAGTGTAAACTGAATATGGACTTTAATGTTTGATACTAACATGTTTTGTATTTGTTATCTTGTTCACTCTTTAATACTTTACTTGTTAAATGACTAATCTTGATTTATATTGTATAACACTTGGTACAACAAATGCTTGGCACTTTCATAGCCCATAATGTATGGTATAACCGACACCTGAGCTATGAAAGAAACTTGATTTGTTGTTAACATAACTTATAATCATGAATGTCTGACGAGATTTACAAGTATTAGCATTAATTGAATAACATGACTAATGTAATCATGTTAACAATATATAATCTGATTGGAACCTCCTTTGTGTGTGGTTTCCAATTCAATAATAAGAGTTTATACTATACTTGTTTGATATACCATTAGTGGAACCTCTAACCTTGACATTTGTTATTATCATTGTTTAATCGTTACATTAATATTCCATCTCAAAGTTCTCATCTTCTTCTTCTTCTTCTCCTTCTTTTTCTTTATTATTATTATTATTATTATAACTATTATTATTATTATTACTACTACTACTACTACTACTACTACTACTACTACTACTACTACTACTACTACTACTACTACTACTACTACTACTACTACTACTACTACTACTACTACTACTACTAAATAAATAAAGAGAGAGAGAGAGTGTGTGTGTGAGACTCCAGCTGACCTACATATAGGTGGCATCATTGCCTTTTTAATTTCTCATTTATAAAATCCTCTCTTCCTTCCTTTCATTTCTACTCAACCCATACATTCAACAAATA
>NW_011500363.1:114584-116719 GCF_000495115.2 Populus euphratica | reverse complement strand
AAAAAATTCTTTTCCATTTCATAAAGCATGTGCAAAATTATTGTTACTATGATGGAAGAGTAAAAGAGATTTATGATCTTAATATGAAAAACAAGATGCCTAAATTAATGGCAAATGCCTGCTTTTATAAGCTAAAATTCAAAACTATTCATTTGATAATTAATAATTGATGTAGTGGCCAACTATTGATTAGTGGACTTGGTGAACAACATCACTCAAGAACTTTGACTAGCTGAATTGATATTGATGCAATCAGAATTTAGCAAAGTGTTCTTTATAAAAGTTGTTGGAAATTGTCTTTTCCTTCAACCCATTAAATTTTAGATCATTTGGAGCATTACCGCTCGAGATATGTCTAAAATACTGAATAGTGCTGCTGGTAGGCGTGGTGGATAGCCCTCATGCTTTTTTCTGGATAAAATCTCATTTCTACCATTTGAATTTAAGCTTGTTGATCAGAACTTAAAAGTGTATTTTTATCAAGGTTTTATATCATCATTTTGCACTTGAAGTATCAATAACTCCTTAACTAAAGCATATTTTATAATAATATATCTAATAATATAAGATACCTTTGATTGATTGATGAATTTAAGAACTAAAATTGAAAGGATAGGGATGGCCAAACTTAGAAAAGAGATGCCGGTGCAGTCCAAGCTAGAACATTGTTTGATAATTCGATCATATCTGAAGCTGTAGCTCTCAGATTTAGGTCTACTTTATATGGATGGAAAGGTAAGACATAGGCCTACAACTTTCATAAGAAATGACAAGTTTCTCAGGTCATCACATAAGAAATATGTGTATTTTCGGTGGCTCTAGTTTTGGGAATAAAAAGGAGTTTTTAGGATCAGTAAATCATCTTGGTCAGGTGCTAGCTGAGAGAAAGATTCATTTAGTGTATGGGGGAGGCAGTCTTGGGTTAATGAGGGGAGTGTTAATAGCTGTATTTTTAGCACAAGGGAACATAATTGGGAAAACAATTGGAGAGGAACTACATGTCTCCACAATGTCTGCTTGAATGAATGCAATGTTTAATTATGCTACTGCCTTCATTACTTTACTAGGTGGTCTAGGCACATTAGAAGAGATCTTTCATATTTCCTCTTGGGTCCAACTGCACATTCATTATAAATCTATAGGTTTGTTCAATGTTAATGGTTATTATAATAAGTTGTTGTCTTTTCTTGATCATGCTGTGGAATAAGAATTTCTAACATCTTTTGCACGACAAATCATAATCTCTACTCCTACTACTGAATAATTAATTGACCAACTATAATCTTTCATTCCTGTAATTGATCCCTCCACGAGTCATATAAATTAGTCAACTAAAGAAAGCCGTAAAAAGCTTAGTTTGGATTTGAGCTTTCATTTGTGAATCTTGGTGTTTTTTGGTTTTATTATTGTGTTTTGTTGTTTCTTATATTTGTTTAAGTGTGTTCCAGGTTTGTTAGTGTTTGTAATTTCAGGTGATGTCTTTTATAATCTATCTTTCTACCTTAGGACATTGAAGACAATGTCTCGTTTTGGTTGGGGGGAGAGGGTAATAGTTCAAAAAAACAAACTAACTTTGTTTTTTTTATTTCATAAAGCATGTGCAAAAATGTTGTTACTTGGATAACAGAGTACCGGAGCTCTTTTGTTCAAGTGACTTCTAAGATGCATATTAGTAACTATTCTTAACAAGGTCTCTCATAATACTTCTTGAAATATTCAGGTTTACAAACTCTCACATTGTTATCACTTAATTCTGCTCATATACTCATTTAACATGTATTCTTAGACCTTAATTTTTACACACACACTTTAACATATAATTATGGGTTGCACATTAGATTATTACATTATTTATGTTCTTTTTTTAAAGGTATCAACTAAGAGAAAGGGATAGAATATAATTTATACAAAAAAAAAACAAAAAAACATATAAAAAATTGATGATAATAAAAGCATAGATAAGTTTGGTTTCCTAGCCTCACTAACCTAAGCAATTAAGTATGAAAGGGTGTTTTAACACCTAGTACCCTAAAGTCAACTGACTTTGGAGTTATTGGCCTAGTACTTGTTACATGGGTTGAGGAGAAAAGCTTAAGGGAATCAAACATTGCACTATATACGTATCAATATTTGCA
>NW_011500363.1:114132-114433 GCF_000495115.2 Populus euphratica | reverse complement strand
TAAAAAAATAATAATCCCAACCCAAGGAAGTTAACCTTAAACATTATAACAAAATTTTTGTTTATTTACAAGAAAAGCCCCATAATTATGTGTTGATACATTGAGCACAAAAGAAAGGTTTATTAATATCTTGTTAAGAGGTATTGAGCAGATATATAAATTTAATGAGAGTTTGTTTATCTGGATAGATTAATGGAAGTTAAATGATGAATACCTTGCTTTGTGAAATTTGCAAATTTGTTTTCTATTTTAACGCTTTGATTACTAGGGACTAGTAATAAGCTGGTTGGGGGTGTGATTA
>NW_011500363.1:103804-112442 GCF_000495115.2 Populus euphratica | reverse complement strand
GGTAATTTTTTTTTTTTAGGCGGTAAAACCAGCCCATTGATTTTTTTTATATGATTTTTTTTTAGTTTTCCAATAATCAAATCTAAATTTGTTACCTTTGCTTGCTAGCTCCCCGGCAACGGCGCCAAAATTGCTTGACCGCTTTTTATGATCGGCTTGTTTTAACTCGCAAGTGCACGAGTGTGCGATGTAGCAATTAACTCGGTAAGATCGAGGTCATATCCACAGAGAGCTAGATCTGGAAATTAAGCTAAGTAACAAAAAAAAACTCAAGAGAAATTAAATTAACAATAACTTGGTTGAAAATAATTGATGGATTTGTTTTTAAAGATAAAAAAAAAATGTAAATAGATTTTAAATGACAAGAAAAGTAAGTCTTGGTCCAAATCAATTTTAATGGTGATGTATTGGTGATTTCTTCAACATATATAAGATAACTCAACCTAATATCAATGATGGTGATATTAGATCAGAAGATATTACAATGAAGATTAGAAAGATGAAGATTGATTATTGCTTAAGAATGAACAAGTACTTTCATATTAAGTAAGACATTGAATCAAGCAATCTCTATACCAAAACTAAAGTTTGTGCATAAAAATTCAAGATTATAACATTACCTAAATGATTTCTAAAATTTCTTTACAATAATAAATCATTCATGAAGAAAATAAGAAGATAAACATTAAGATTCATTCATATCCTAAAGAACTCACCTCAATCACCATTATCCTTGATTTGGATCCAAGAAAGAGTTTAGCCAACCATGATTATATATAAGAACACTTCAATAAACATGAAAGAACTTGAATCCAACTGAAAAAATAAGTTTTACAAACTAAAGAACCGAAATCTATAAAGAAGAACACAATACAATTTCAGAAAAAATTCGGACACAAATCTGACTCTAACTTTGGACAGCAATTCGACCCTCTTAGAAGCTTTTTTTGGAGAAGTCTATTAGAGACATATTTATAGGCAATTCTGTCACCTTTCCAGATCATTAAAGAACAGCTCATTTGGACACCTGAGTCAAAAGTTATGGGCAAAACACCGAAAGGTGTTCTGAAAAATCAAATCAAGACAGCTTTACAACTACTTTGGTGCACGTTTTTCTTCCTCATTTATGAGGTGTCTCCTTCTTCTTTTTGACCCAAAATAATGTTAAAATATCCCCTCCAGCTTTCCATCCATGTGCTTGCCTTCTTGGATCAATGGATTGCCCAAAATAAATCAATTGTTATTTGTTGTGTGGACATGTAAGATCATGGATTGTGTTTGGGTTGATTTGGGGTTGATTTAGGGCTGATTTGGGGCTGATTTTTGGGCTGAATTTGAGCATCAAATAAGTATACAAATGTACTTATTATTTGGGCTAAGATTGACATTGAAACCTTGAGTGTTTAATGGTTGAAGTTTGCACACAACATAAGGCAAGTTTGGGCTTGAAATAAATCATATGATATTCTTTTCTAGAATTGGAATAGAATTGATTTTTGGGACAAATTTGGAGCACTTATTTGAACCAAGATTTGCTTCAATCTTCAACTAAATGTCTCTTCAATTCTTTGTTCTGAATTCCGACGTTGAATTTTTTGAATTAATTCATTTAAGCTCCAAAAACCTATCGAAACTTTAAAACAAACTTCATTACTAAAAAACACATCAATTATTATAAAAACAACCAAATAAAAACAATAAATACATATGTAAAACAAGAGACTTAATGACACTTTTGATGCACAATCAAAAACCATGATAAAAATGCACTTTTAAGTACTAATCACACCCTATAACCAGCTTATTACTAGTCCCTAGTAATCAAAGTGTTAACATGGAAATTTTTTTTACAAATTCGACAAAGCAAGTCAATCATCATTGAACTTACATTAATCTATTTAGATAAACAAACTCTCATTAAATTTATATATCTATGCAACACCTCTTTACCTAGATATTAATAAACATTTGTTTTGTGCTCAATATATCAACATATAGTTATGGAGCTTTACTTGGACAATTTTTTTTTTATTCTAATGTTTAAAGTGAACTTCCTTGGGTTGAGATTATTATCTTTTTTTAATCTTTTTTTCTTTTTTTTTTTAAAATATATGTATATATAACACAATGCATCTTTAACCCATCTTGGATGAAAACTCAATTTTATTCTAATGTTGACTTCTTTGTGTTGAGATTTATTATTTTTTTCTTTTTCTTGTTCTCTTTTTTAATATATATACATCTAACTTAAAACTCAACGTATCTTTAACCCATGTAACAAGCTTTTGGCTAATAACTTCGAGACCAGTTGATCTTAGGGCATTAGGTGTTGAGATACCCCTTCAAGCTTAATAACTCGGGTTGCAGATACTGATATGTAGATAGTGCAATGTTTGATTCTTTTAAGCTTTTCTTCTTAACCCATGTTACAAGCATTAGGCTAATAGCTCCTAAGTCAATTGACTTTAGGTGTTAGGTGTTAAAACACTCATTTGGACTTAATTGCTTAGGTTAGGGAGGTTACGAAACCAAACTTATCTACCTATTTATTTATTTAATTACATTTATTATCATTTTTTCTGGTTTTTTTTATAAATTATATACTATCCCTTTCTCTTAGTTGTTACCTTTAATAAAATAACATAAATAATGTAATAATCCAATATGAAACCCATAATCATATGTTAAAGTATGTGTGTGAAAATGAAGGTTTAAGAATACTTATTAAATAAGTATATGAGTAGAATCAATTGATAATAATGTGAGAGTTTGTAAACCTAAATATTTCAAGAGAAGTATATGATAGACCTTGTTATGAATATTGAAAACAATCATTGGAAAATGTTTACTAAGATATGTCTTAAGAGTTAATAAAAATGTCCCTTACTCTGCCATCTTAGTAATAACAGTTTTATCAAATGGTTTTATTAAAAACATAAGCAGTTAGTTTTTTTTACTACTACCCTCCCCCCAACCAAAACGAGATATTGTCCTCAATATTCTAAGGTAGAAAGATAGAGTATAGAAGACATCACCTGAAACATCGACTACTGACAAACTTGAAACACACTTAAATAAATATAAGAAACAATAGAACATAAATATTATGCTATTAATAAAACCAAAAGACACAAGTTTTTACAAACTAACGCTCAAATCTAATCTCAGCTTTTTATAACTTCCTTGTTTGACCATTTTATTTGACTCATGGAGGAGTCAATTACAAGGATGAATGATTGCAATTGATCAATCAATTGTTAAGTAGTAGCAGTAGAGATTATGATTTGTCGTGTTGAAGATGTTAGAAAATTTTGTTCCACAGCATGATCAAGAGAAGACAATAATTTATCATAAAAAAGCATTAACATTGAGTAAACCTATAGGTTTATGGTGAATGCGAAGTTGGGCCTAAGAGGAAATATGAAAGATCTCTTCCAATATGCCTAGACTACCTAGTAAAGCAAAGAAGACATCAGGGTGTTTAAACATTGCATTCATTCGATTAGACATTATAGAGACATCTAGTTCCTCTCTAATTTTTTTTTTTCCAATGATGTCTCAATTTACTAAAGCTTTGAGAACGACCCTCAAAACTTGACTATCTCTTAAAAATGCAGCTATTACCACTTTTCCATTAACCCAAGGCTGCCTCTCTTATATACTAAATGAATCTTTCTCTCAGCTAGTACCTGACCAAGATGATTTCCTGATTCTAAAAACTGTTTCTTTCTCAGGACTAGATCTACCAAAAACACAAATATTTCATATTCGATGACTTGAGAAACTTGCCATTTCTACACACTTTTATATCTGTTAAATGTATGGATTGATTAGAAATAAAGGGAAGGAGCAGAATATTTTATAAATAAAAAACTGAAAATGCAATCATACCACCTACATGTAAGTCAGTTGGAGTCTTAGTCTCCTTTTGTTTTTTTGAAAACATGGGTATATACAATTAGTTGTGATTGTGGCTTATATTTTCTTTTGGTTTTATTTCTAAAAACAACTTAAACGCCCTCTATGGGTCGGGGATAGGCTTCCCATCCAGTTTTCTTAAAAACTAGCAAACATGATCTTTTTTTTCTTTAGATTCTCAAGACTATATTGAGCATGTTCTTTATAAAAATGGGATCATAAGTCATGAATTGCACGATGTATATCTCCACTATGATGAGACTTAAAAGTCAATAAAAGATTATCTAAATACTCTCTATGTTTTGAAATAAATCCCACCTTTTTTACAATTTTCACAGTTTTTGTAGAATGTATATGAGTCCTTAAATATGTTGGGCTAGTAAAATCCACATTTCTAAGATTACTGCAGTCTTTTTTTTTTTTATGAGAAATGATCACTACATGCCTTAGAGTGATAAAATTTAATGACACTACTTACCTCATTATCGAGAATACATTTTTGAAATATTTGATCTAGATAATATTTGAATAAGTAAGGGTCATTCTAATAAAAGTTTTGCATGTTGCTCAAATTTTTTTTTCTTGGTTATCTAAATAAGCTGACAAAAATCCTGAAGTAAGAAAATTGATATTTTTCACAAACCAAGGCATTTAACTAAGAGAAAGTAAAGATTCAATAGAAAAGTAATCATCCATTAGTGTAATGTCGGATGTTGAATCTATTATCAATTTTGACAAATGATTCGTGATAATATTTACAGTGCCTTTTTCATCCTTGATTTCTTCCTATTTTAAAGTTTTAAAGATTTCAAAATCATGATTGACTTCCTTTTGTTTGGTCATGGCATGAGAAAATAAAAGTACTGGTGGAGAATTAGTCTTTTCTTTGTAATATTCAGGTTTAACCCCTTCCTTACTCTTAGAGATTGACTCATCATTTTTCTTATAAGGTTAAAGAATTAGTTTTTCAATAATCTTACCATTGTGGAGAGTAATGACTTATTGGATTTGATCTATGTGTTGGCATCTAGAATTGCTTGCACTTGCATTATATTGCCCTTTGAGATTTTGTTGTGGATGAGATTAAAACTTGCCTTTCTATTAAAAACTAAGAGTAGATATGCATTTTACAAGACTATCTTTAAAATTTGTTATGCTTTGAGCAAGTTAAGTGTTGATTGTCTCTTGTTTTTCAATGAATGCATATAAAATTTTCTCAACATTTCTTCTAGGAGGGGGAACATAAAGAGGTGCATATCCATGAAAATATTGAAAATTATGGTGTGCTTGAAACGGTGGCTATGAAGTTTGTGTATCACTTTTCTAACTGAAATTTAGGTGATTTCTCAAACTAGGGTTATATGTTTGCAAGTATGAGTTATGATTAGACCTTTGAAAATTGTTTAAATCATGGGCTTGTTCTTAGAGGCATTTCCTGAAAGAAGGCAAAGTTGGACAATCATTGGTTGAGTGCTTATTGGATTCATATATTTGTAATGTTTTGAATAGATTTTAATTGACCACTCATTTTTAATTCTAGTGCCTCGACTTTTCTAGCTAAGGATGCAAATTGGCTTAGATGTTATGATCTTCTCTAAGGTTGTACATTGCTCCACTAGATGTATAAGGTTGAGTTTTACTGAGTGCCTTATAAGTGCTAGTAGCATTTTAATTTTGAGCATTTTCAACTAGCAAGTCTAGGTACTCCATTGCTTTATTAGGATCTTTATCTTCAAAAGTTCCATTACACATTAATTCCACCATCTGTTTATCTTTAGGTGTTAACCCTTCATAAAAATATGAAACCAATCTCCATGTTTCAAAACCATGATGAGGGTAAGTATTAAGTAAGTCTCGATACCTATCCCAACATTGGTAAAATGTTTCTCCTGGTTTTTAAGTGCAAGTGATGATTTGTCTTTTAAAAGAGTTTATTTAGTGAGATGGAAAAAACTTCTTTATAAATTATTGTTGCATTTCATCTCAAGTATGAATAGATCCTAGTTTCAAATTTTATAGCCATGTTTTAGCTTTATTTTTTAATGAAAAAGGAAGAAGCTTTAATCTGATTGTGTTCATGCCACAATTTGAGTCATTATAGGTGTTACAAACTTCCTAAAATCCTCTTAAATACAAGCGTGAATTTGCTAAATCTAAGCCATGAAAAGAAGGTAAAATTTAAATAATACCTGGCTTAAAATTAAAATGAGATACATCAGGAGGAAAAACTATGCATGAAGGTGTACTTGTCCTTGTGGCATTCAAGTGGTCTCTAAGTGTTTTGACATAATTATTCTCATTATAAAGTGACTGATTATCTTCTTCGGCCATATTTTTTGAAAATGATGAGGATACCCTACAAAGTCTACCACTTAATGTATGTGACCAAACTCTCATGCATGTGTAGGAAGAGAATAAAAGAAAGAAGAAAACAAAAGAAAAGGAAATAAAACAAAATAAACAAAGTTAGATGCAAGAAAAGAGAAAATAAAATAAATACTATAATTTATACAAGAATTTACCTCCCTCGTAACGATGTCAAAAACTTGACACGATCAAAAGATTTATGTCTTCTCCTAAGTGGAAAAGTGTTAAAGTAGTAAAAAACTCGGCAAGACCAAAGTCGAATCACAAAGAGGTTAACTATATAAATTATCAATAATAACAATAACAATAACAATAACAATAACAACAACAACAACAAAAACAATAACAACAGTAGTAGTAGTAGTAATAATAATAATAATAATAAGAAAAGAAAGAAGAAGAAGTTAAAGAGGACTTTGAGATTGTAAGATTAATGTGAGGATTGAACAATGATAAAAATAGATGTCAAGTTTAGAGGATCCACTAATAATATTTCAACCAAGTATAGTATAAACTCTTATTATTCAATTGAAAACCACACACAAAGGAGGTTCCAATTGGATTATAAATTTTTAACATGATTACACTAGTTATCTTATTCATATAATACTAATACTTATAAATATTGTCAGGTATTCATGATTATAACTTATGTTAACAACAAATCAAGTTTCTTTTATAGCTAAGTGTCAGTTATACCTAAAGTATGGGCTATGAAAGTGCCAAGTATTTGTTGTACCAAGTATTATACAACATAAATCTAAATTAATCATTTAACAAGCAAAGTATTAAAAGTGAACAAGATAATAAATACAAAACATGTTACTATCAAACATTAACGTTCATGTTGAGTTTACACTATACTTATTCTTACACCATTAGTGTAACCTTTTCACCTTAACATAATAAACTTAACTAAACATAATGATAGAAGAGAAACATAAATTAACAAGATAAGAACATTAGTAAGATATAAGTTAACTAAGTAAAAGAAAGAAAATGAGAAGTATAAATAAGAGATTAATATAAGCAAAACTTAAGCATCACAATAAAAAAAGAGCAAGAACATGATCTTGATTTGAAAATCAAGATGTCTAAATGCATGGAAAATGCCTCCTTTTATAAGCCAAAATTGGCCACATCTTGACTTGGTGACAATCCTTATCTTATTGTCTAAATAAAATATCATTGTTAACATCAAAATTTGAGCAGACTTAAATCATGAAAGTTCTAGAAAATTGTCTCATCTTTCCAACAAAAAAAAAATTGAGGTCATTTGGACTTCTAGAACTCAAGATATGGGCTAGACACTAAACATTATTTAGGCCGTAGGATAAATTTGAACATCTTCGTTGTTGCTAAGATTTGGACTTCTAAACACTAGAATTGAGTTTACCTTCCTCATGAATGTTTTAAGTCTATGTCTTAACTTTCCATCCATATAGAGCAGGCCTTAATTCAAGATCTACAATTCCAGATATGACCTAATGACTGAACAATGTTTCAATTTGGGTTGAACCAACATCTCTTTTCTAAGTTTGACCCTCTCTTTATACTTTCAATTTTAGTTCTTAAACTCATAAATCAATCCTTTTATTTATATGATAGACCTGCATTTAAGATTAACATTTACCATAAACTAAAGGTATCTTATAGTATCAGACTTGTAATTATAAAACGTGCTTTAGTTAAGGAGTTATTAATACTTCAAGTGTAAAATGGTGATATAAAACCTTGATAAAAATGCACTTTTAAGTACTAATAGTACTAATCAAAGTCCTCTTTAACTTTTTCTTGTTCTTCTTCTTATTATTATTTATACAATTAGCCTCCATATGGTTCTATCTCGGTCTTGCCAAAATAAATCATAAGCCATCCTTTTATATCTGTATATGGTCATCACCAACTCACTAGCGAAGAAGTAGATGTGGCACCACCCTAAAAAGGTTAACTCAGGTAGTCTGTAATTATAGATTTGATAGTGCACCATGCCTATTTTGAGCCAACGGTTGGGATCCTTTCCAACCGAATCAAGGTCTAAAA
The DNA here is from genome assembly GCF_000495115.2 of Populus euphratica. NCBI lineage: Eukaryota > Viridiplantae > Streptophyta > Magnoliopsida > Malpighiales > Salicaceae > Populus > Populus euphratica. The sequence goes on along the minus strand of NW_011500363.1, from coordinate 104,114 downwards.
TTTATTCCCCAGTGAAGATAAGATTACCCTCTTCGACCTCTATAAATAGGAATAGATTTCATATTCGGAAGGAGGGGAAAATCAAGTTCAAAATTGGCCAAAAACCAGCCCATCTACTCCTAGTTTCTGCAATTCTTTCTCTCCCTCTCTTTTTTGACACAACTAAAAGATTGATGTTTTCTCCCAAGTACAGGAGTGTCGAAGTAATAAATAACCCGACAAGACTAGGGTCGAACTACAAGAAGGTTAATTGTATAAACTATAAATAACAATAACACAACAACAACAACAATAGTAATAATAATAATAA
>NW_011500363.1:103258-103392 GCF_000495115.2 Populus euphratica | reverse complement strand
GATTAATGTCTTCTCCCAAGTGCAGAAATGTCGAAGTAATAAATAACCTGGTAAGACAGGGGTCGAATCACAGGAAGTTAATTGTATAAATTATAGATAATAATAATAATACAACAACAACAACAACAACAACA
>NW_011500363.1:71265-102892 GCF_000495115.2 Populus euphratica | reverse complement strand
CCAACTCTTGACTTGGTGACAATCCTTATCTTCTCTTGTCTGCCTAAAACATCATTGATAATATCAGAATTGGAAGCACTTGAAAATATGAAAGTTGTAAGAAATTGTTTCAACTTTTTAGGGAAAAAAACAAAGGTCATTTGGACTTTTAGAACTCTAGAAATGGGTCAAACATTGAACAGTGTTCGGGCTTGAGGATAGATTCAGACTTATTCACTATTGCTATAATTTGGACTTGAAAATGGCCTTATTAAATCTTGGGCTCTATATGAAAGTTGTAGGTCTATGTCTTTCCATTCTTATAAAATATACCTAAATCCAAGATCTATAGCTCTAGATATGACCCAATTACCGAACAGTGTCCTGATTGGAAATGCATCGGCATCTCTTTTCTAAGTTTGACCATCTCTTTGTCCTTTCAATTTCAATTGTTATACGCATCAATCAATTCTGTCGTTTATGTTATAGGCCTGCATTTAAAATGAAAATTTACCATAAATTAAAGGTATCTTATATTATTAGATATGTTAGTATAAAACATGCTTTAGTTAAGGAGTTATTGATACTTCAAGTGCATAATGATGATATAAAACCTTGATAAAAATATACTTTTAAGTTCTAATAATCTCTCCACCGTTCTAGCCACCAATCAGAGCCATCATTTGTTTCTAAACCACCAGCTCCACCACAGGTAGCTAGCCCAACCACTAGTCAACCACCCCTACATCTGAAATAGCCACAATTTCTTCCTCTCTCTCACCTCTATAAAATCCTTCTTCCTTCCCTCATGATTAGTTCCGGTCACTATTCCTCTTGATCGCGACCGAGACTCCTTTGTCAAATGAGCCATTCCTTCATCAACATCAAATTTTGCAAGCATTCTGGGTGCATGCAGAACATGAATTACTATTCATGTTTTACAAATAATTAGCTTTGAGGTAGGCTGGACCTATTCTAGCCCAACCCAAATGGTTGGGTTAGTCCGACCCACCCCTTAAAAGATTCAGTTTTGTTGGGACGATTTCAACCCAACCCAACTAGGCTCGGCCCATATAGTTAGGTCGGCCTAGCCCATATATTTAATATTAAATAATATATATTATATTAAAAAAATAAAACAAAAAAGTCCAAAAAAAATTATGAATTTCTCAAAAAACTTTCTACCAATTTTGCATAGTATCGAGTTATATATTTACACTATAAAATACAAATTCGGTAGTAAAATACCATATTTTTTCCAAAATATTTTAAAAAATTCAAAATATTTTCCAAAAAATCTCAAAAATTTTTAAATTAATTTTCCTTTAAAAAAACAATTTGTTTTCATGTATACGGCCAAATCCTAAATATTTTTCAAGCATACTTTCATAAAAAAATTGCATCTTTCTCACGTTTTAAAAATAAAACAAATAGATATCATAACCAATATATGGTCTTCTATTATGGTTTGGCCAAAATATCAAAAACTTTTTTTTTCAATATTTTTTTTAGGGTTTAGATGTAGACTTTAATATTTGTAGGGTGTAAAATTACACGATAAAGTATGCTCTTAGATATTAAAGATACAGGATGTAAATAAATACAATGCTAAAATTTATATTTTAGAACGGTTAAGATTTAACCCAATAAGGTTGAGACTTTCTTATAAAAAGAGATCTATCTTGAACTTTAGAAAAGACCAACGAATAAAAAATTTAACTTAGTAAAAAAAAAAAAATCAAACAACAATGCAGCTTACCTTAGGTATGGTGCACTGAGGGTGATGCGTCTTCTCCTTACACAACTAGTCCTTACCCAGACTCTCTCGCTGACCATAGGTTCCTAGTAACCATAATATTAGGTGGTGACTCCTGAACATTAATTATAATTTTATGATTAAATCCAAAAACCTTTCCAACACATAACACCTCACACAAGAGGCATGATCAAGAGCCTCCACCATCTCCGAACGACGTCGCGTCGGTGCTCGCACCCCTGTGAAAATAATAATAATAATAATAATAATAATAATAATAATAATAATAATAATGAATTTAATATCCTAAATACGATATGATTAGATTTGTTGCCCTTTAGAAGTTTCATATAAGATAAGAGAATCAAATTTAAAGTTGTCTTCTCTTTAGTTTTTTTATTTGTAAATTATTCTAGATGACTTGGAAACTTATTTCATAAGGATAAATACTTGTTTCTATACACCTTAAGGATTCCACTTTAATATGGAGTCCATACCACACATGGAAACTATATCCATTAAATATCAATACAAGACTAGAAAATTTCCAAAACCAATTGTCACTTCCTTGTAGAAAAAGAATTCTAGCAAAATAGAAAGTTCACAGATCAAAATAAAATAAATAATAAAATTCATATAACATTTGTTGACTAGAATTTTTATATCTTTAAAAACTCTGATTTACTTGAAATTTTAACTAAAGGTAAGACAACATGTTAGAATACTTCACATAAAATTTTAACTTGATCTAACGATTGAATTCAAAAGTATGATTATTTTTGTAAAATTAGATAGTTATGTATTTTACATTAAAGTCTAAATTTGATTGTTTTTTCTTTGTCTGGATCATATATAAAATTAATAGGAAATCAAGCTCAAATTGGAAAAATAAATACAGAAACATGTTGAAACTGAAAGAACTTTAAAAAAATATCCTAATTCAATGAGGAGATAAAATAAAATCTTACAAAATAGTATTTTTCATATTCTTTTTGTTTTTTTTTTCTAGGAACCTTAATAATATAAATACAATAGTACATAAACTTAGAAGAGACAAAAAAGAAAGATAAGAAAAGAGCAAAAACTAGCATTTTTTTTTTGTGGATTTTGAATTATAAAGTGTTGATTGGTCTAAATCCTTGCAATCAAAGTTCACCCAGAGTTTTTTAATTCTATTTAGGTTGCTCCTTGGATATTATATTAAGGGAAGTCTATTTGTTTATTGGTTTAATGTATATTTTGTTTTTTTGCACTTCAATGGATTTTTTTTCCATGAATTAAATCAATCTAAATATTATAAATTTTAAATTGATTTTTTTTTAATGATGGATTAAAGATAAGCCAATCGACTTTATACGTGACTATTGGTTTTCCATTAATTTATATGGTTGAAATCTTCCTTGTAACTTAAAATTGGCACGAGAATTATAAATTCCAATAAGGTTTTTTAGACAAAAAAGATTTGTGGAGGTAAATATTGATTTAATCTTTGTATTTTAGCTTCTATTTAATCTAATGCATTATGTATCTTTCTATATATATATATAGAGAGAGAGAGAGAGAAGAAGAAGAAGAAGAAGAAGAAGAAGAAGAAGAAGAAGAAGACATATGAAGTGTAGATGAATTTTTATTCTTGATGAATATAGGTGAATAATGTTTTGTGTTATGAACATGATCCCACCTATGTTCTTTATGTGTGAGAAGAGACTTTCATGCTTGTTTTAGACATAACATAAAAAAATGGACCAAATCCCCAATATACCTCAACCATCTTCCTCGTCCAATATCTATATTCAAAATGTAAAGATTGGACATGCCCAGATTCTAAATCACTATCTGTAAGATTTAGCAGTTGCATTTTTACAATGATCAAAATACATATATACTAGTTTAGGCAATATCTTTCCATATATATATATATATATATATATATATATAGGTATCTTTATTATATCATTAAAAACAAATCCAAAACAATTTTTTTTAGGTAGAATATTTTAGAGTAATCTTAATCTTTTTTTAACATAATCAATTCTTTATTCTTTACCTAGAAAACTCTCAAGGACCGTTTATTATAAACTAGGAGATGAATTTTTTCACCTTCGTTTACTAAAAGCATGTAAAGATGTCCCTTGCGACCCTCGTTTGCTGTATAACATGCCTGTTAACCACTAACATTTCTCAATAGTATTTCGTTCTCAAACTGCATGATTTCTGCAAATGCAATTTCAATATATTGTTTTCACTTGACAAATTAACCAAGTCTTGATAAAGGAAAAGAAATCGTATGGGCAGAAGCAAAACAAAACAACAATTAATAGCTATACTAATGAAGAATAATAATATTTCAGTAAACAAATATATGTTACAAACCACGGTTTTGATTATTGAAGTCATAGGAGGTACATAAATGACATTACAAGGACAGCTCCAGTAACTAATAGCTGGTGAAAACATGCATGCCCTTGTAATTTCTGAGTCCCCATCTTGCTCATAGAATGGTCGGTTCAAGGATAACCTCTGTATCTGTGGTGGCTGTCTTTTTGGTTGTTACTTCTTGCACAGCAACCAATGGAATAGAAAATAACAGTGAAGGCAACGAAACAGGCGTTGGCTATGGCCAACTGTCCCCATTTCTTCCTACTAGTGACAACATATGCAGCTTTGCAAGACTCGCAGTTGAAGCAAAGGGTGTCCTGATGGTTGCTCCATGCTGTGCAGTCACCACTGTATTTCACAGCTGGGCTGGTTTTAGGACGATTCCACAGCGTCGCATTGCTTGATACAAATCCGCAGGAAACTGGTGGCTGGCAACATCCAGACTGGAAGGGAGGAAAAAGGAAAGCAGAAAGGCAATGTTTTATTAGTAAAAAATTAGCACGAACAGCGCACGATTTAATGCCTTAAAAGAGGGGATGCTTTAAACTTGGCAACCATTGTTATTAAAATTATTGCACTGAATGACTACTGCATAAATAGTTTTTATTCTTAGGTGGGATAAATGGTATTTGAACCTAATTTTTGATGAGAAAACTTCTCCACTAATTAATTCAAATTCGACAGCCAAAACTCCTTGCCGAGACAACTTATTTCTCAGCATCCACACACACACACACACACACACACATATTTGTATGTGTGTATTCGTGTATGCTTGGATCATAAAACTAAGATCTATCAAAAGTATCTCAGGCTGGCCAACATATTTGCATTCATTCTTTGACAAGGAAAATTCAGAAAAATGTGGAAAGTTGTTCATAAGAAGAATTTAACATCCACCCTAAAGAGTTATTCAAGATGGTCGACATTGAATAAACAAGAGCTTGGAGAAGAAGGTGTTAGAATTTCAAATGACCGAGAAAACCTAGAAAAGAACCTGTATATCAGAGAGCTTCTTGTGATTATTCTCATGGCATATCTTTGTTTGAAGCGCACAACTCTTAATATCATTCCAATGATTTTCATCACCAAGATTGTCCCTCAACCAGTTACGGAAATCCATGATCTTGGTTTTCGAGAAGGCCCTGCCGAAGCTCTCATTTGTGACCAAAATGGCAAAAACCGTGAAACCAATTAGGCACAAAAGCAACAAGAATAAGAGAATCAAGTAAAGCGTCAAAGCAAAGTTGACCCTGCAACATGAGCCTATCAACCCAAACAATGATATTGCAGTAATGACTGCACCCACTATAATCATTGGGTTTCGCAAAACTTTATCACAACCTGTGGCGCTGCCTCTTGCAAAGATATATAGGCCTAAACCCATGATCACCAGACCTATTAGTAAAGTAATGCAGTTGAAGATGGCCAAGATGGTGTTGCTTACACGAACCATTTTTACGATGTTTGTGGGATAATTCCTTCCTTCTTTTGAAAATGAAGGGTAAATATTGTGCGTGTGATTTCTCTCTCTCGGTCTCTATACACACACACGGGAAAAAAAATATGAAAAAAGCCAAGAAAAACAAAAAGGATGGAGTTTATTATGTAAATGGTTACAGTTTCAGTTTTATTTTAATTTTTTTTTTTTAAGAGAGGATTAACTTCTGGTTTTGGTTATTTAAAGCTGTGTGTTATGAATTATGGGTTGGCATTTTGCCTAATATGCCGAGCATCTGGTAATTGGATTGGTTTCTTGGTGGGGCTGGTGAAGATTCTGTCAAGTACCGCGCTTTTGAGCGGCTTTAATCTTCTTCTTTTTTTTTTTTTTCTAAAAAAGAACATTCACGTTACATAGTTATTATTTTTATTATTAAATGACTTTACTGTTAATCTGTCTTGGATTTTTAAATTAAATTGTGCGGTCTCAATGTAATTTATTTAACTTAGCTTGTTAAAAAATAATTTAGTTAATTAGTAAAAAATATGGTTTTTATATCTTAAGACTACATACAAAACTATATATTATATGGGGTCATTTTAGTGGTTTTTATTGATAGATTTTCCGGCATTCGCTGTACATAGGAAAACTAGTTGAGTGCCTGTGCTCTGGGGACCAGGTTCTCGCAGAATTGAGAGGTTGTTAGTACAATTCGGTAAAAAATAAAAAAAAAATTATCTCCAATTTGTTAAATGGATTTATTATATTGATTTATATCCGTTTAACTCTTTAATATAAAAGAAAAACTTATCTCAATTCTATAAATTTATTTATCTAAATCAAATAAAAAAAATAGCGAAACGGTAATTAACCATACATAAATTGTAGACGAAGATAAAAATCAATGAGATAACGAGAAAAGAAAACTCACAAAATCGATCCTTACTACATTTGTATCAACTTGGTAAATTAACCCATATAAAAACGTTTGATCAAATTTTACTTTGTGTTTGTGTTTGCAAAATGCTAGACTTGTTAACAGTAGACTTACTGTTTTTGATAATAGTCCCTATTGTTCAGGGAAGTTTGTTTAATTTGATCTATTTTCTAGCTAGTAACCACATCTCTAGTGTTTGTTATTGACGTGTGCTGCCCTACTTGTGTTTCAAGTTTCTTGTAAGGCTATGAATAGCCAACTCATCCTTTCAATTTAATGACAAAATACTTTCTTTCAAATTTGCTTATCCTTCATAAGAGACACTTGTTTTTAACTTTTTTCTAACATTTGATGGGTATTATAGTCATTGGGCGATGCTCATGAAAAATTTCTTGCATTCTAAGTAGTACTGGGGCTTGGTAGAGAATGAGATTCTTACAATAGAAGAAGGTCTCACAAATGCTCAGAGAAAGAGCATTGAAGAATAGACGTTGAAAGATTTAAAAACAAAAAACTATTTATTTCAAGTAATATATCGTTCAGTCTTGGAGACAATCCTTAACAAGGATTTAGCAAAGAGCATTTGAGATTCATTGAAGCAAAAGTATCGAGGCACAACACGAGTAAACCATGCTCACTTGCAAGCTTTTCAGAAGGAGTTTGAAATTCTTCACATAAAGACAAGAAAATATGTGAATGAGTGTTTTGCTCGAACTCTTGCAATCATAGGCGGAGCCTTTTACAAGGTTGAGGAGGGCTGTAGCCCGGGTTAAAAAAAAAATTAAGAAGCCACTTTTCCTTTTAATTTTTACATAGCAAACATATGTTCCACTTTCCCTATATTTACACAGCAAACCTAGCATCCCTTTTTTCCTTGCAATAGCAGCCATGAACCGCACACTTTACTTTCCCTAGCAACACTAATTAATTAGCAACCCATCTTCCCTTGCAATACTAATCAATTGCTTATATTTTATAGCAAATCTATCTAAATATAAATAGTTAATTAGTTCACATATCTTCCAAATAATTTGGGATTTTAGCTATTTTTCTTCTCAACAATATATAATTTTAGCTTGGATTTTAAAGAAGAATCTATACAAAGAGTCGTAAAAATGTAAAATTATCAAGTAATTTACAAGCCTTGACTTTTTTATTTTAAATTTAATATTTCACATTCATTATAGTAGATTGTTAGTGGAGTAAATAATAGATGTTACCTTAAAAATTGATGCATGCTAACATACTAGTAGTCTAGTACTCGTAATTTAATGGTTATTAAGTTCTCCAAATCTCCCAGTAGTTTGTATAACTAGTTTATCCTTGTATATTTTGCATTTAATATTTTATTATGGCATTAGTATCTTTTCATCTTGCACCTAACTTCCCTAATTCATTTTGTTTGAATAGGTTATAAATTATAATGGAAAATCAAGGAAACAAGAGAGGAAAAACTATGTTTTCATTCTTTAAACCAAACAAACAAACATCAATCAATAAAAGACATTCTTCTTACAATGTTGATGTCTCAAATTTCAAATCTTAAAGAGTTGAAATTGATGTTAATACTCTTGAATGAGATCCTGGGTTGCAAATTCCAGTGTGTAAACATCTTATTAATCAACAAGATGAAGTTAGAAGAACTTATATCAAAATGAGTCCATATCAATCTAAGTTAGCAGAGTATCCAAGGACTGAATTAGGGAGACAGTATCGTCAATTTCAATACACTTGGTTTGATCAATTTCCTTAGCTAGAGTACTCTCCATCAAAGGATGCAGTATTTTGTTTTCCATGCTTTATCTTTGAAAAAAAAGTGTCTCGTCATCTCACATTCACTACTGAAGGCTTTAGAAGTTAGAAGAGGGTTAAATGATGGGGTTAGATGTGCACTTTTGATGCATGTGGGAAGTCCCACTTCACCACGTAATAATGCTATAAAATATGGTGAAGATTTAATGATAAAGTGTTGAATGCACAAACAGTTGAAGAAGTTCAGAAAAATTGGTTGAGACTTATGACAACAATTGAAAGTGTTCGATGGCTTAGCTTACAAGCATGTGCATTTAGAGGTCATGATGAATCTTCAGGTTCTAATAATCGAGGTAATTTTTTGAAGATGATAAGACTTATAAGCAAATTGAATGTTGACATTGATGATGTTGTTTTAGAAAAAGCTCTGAAAAATACAAAGTATGCCTCGTCAACTATTCAAAAAGAGATTTTGGATATTCTCACGAACAAAGTGAGGAAAAAGATTTGTGAAGAAGTTAGAGATGCAAAGCTTTGTATTTTGGTTGACAAAGCCAATGATGCATCAAATAAAGAACAAATGGCTATTGTTTTAAGATTTGTTGATATTTAGTGTTTTGTACGAGAGCTTTTTTTTACTATTATAAATGTTTCAGATAATACTTCTTCAATACTTCAAAAAGAAATTTGTGATGTGCTCGCTCAATATAACTAGTATATTTTCAATATGCGAGGTCAAAGGTATGATGGTGCTAGCAATATACGTGACTCTTGGAAAGGACTACAAGCCCTATTTCTCATATATTGTCCTTATGCATATTATGTACATTGCTTTGCTCATCGACTACAACTAACATTAGTTGCAACAGCTGGAAATGAGATTTCTATCTGGTTATTTTTCTCAAAATTGACAACCATTATCAACCTTATTTGTGCTTCTCCCAAACATCATACCGAGTTACATTATGCTCAATGATTAGTACTTAAAAGTGTATTTTTATTAAGATTTTATATCATCATTTTGCACTTGAAGTATCAATAACTCCTTAACTAAAGCATGTTTTATAATAACATATCTAATAATATAAGATACTTTTAATTTGTAGTAAATATTCATCTTAAATGCAAGTCTATTATATAAATGAAAGGACTAATTGATGAGTTTAAGGATTGAAATTGAAAGGACAAAGAGATGGTCAAACTTAAAAAAGAGATGCTAGTGAAGTCCAAACTGGAACATTGTTCAGTAATTGGGTCATATCTGGAATTCTGGATCTCAAATTTAGGTCTACTTTATATGGATGAAAATGTAAGATATAGGCCTACAACTTTCATATGGAGGTCTGATTTTAAAAAGGTCGTTTTCAAGTCCAAATTGTAGCAACAATGAAGAAGTTTGAATTCGTCCTATAGCCCAAATATTGTTTAGTGTTTGGCCCACATCTAGAGTTCTAGAAGTCCAAATGGCTCTATTAGAATAAGTATAGTGTAAACTTAACATGAACGATAATATTTACTACTAACATGTTTTGTATTTATTATCTTGTTCATTTTTAATACTTTGCTTGTTAAATGGTTAATTTAGATTTATGTTGTATAACATTTGGTACAACAAATACTTGGCATTTTCATAGCCCATACTGTATGGCATAACCGACACCTAAGTTATGAAAGGAACTTGATTTGTTGTTAACATAAGTTATAATCATGAATGCCTAACAACATTTACAAGTATTAGCATTAATCAAATAAGATAACTAATGTAATAATGTTAACAATTTATAATCTGATTGGAACCTCCTTTGTGTGTTGTTTCTAATTGAATAATAAGAGTTTATATTATACTTGTTTGACATACCATTAGTGGATCCTTTAACCTTGACATTTGTTATTCTCATTGTTTAATCCTTGCGTTAATCTTTCATCTCAAAGTTCTCATCAACTTTTTCTTCTTCCTTTTCTTTTTCTTTTTAGTACTACTACTACTACTACTACTACTACTATTTTTTAAATTATTATTGTTATTATTGTTACTATTGTTGTTGTTATTGTTGTTATTGTATTATTGTTATCTATAATTTATACAATTAACCTCCCTGTGGTTCGACCTCGGTTTTGCCAAGTTATTTATTACTTCGACACTCTTGTACTTGGAAGAAGACATCAATATTTTAGTCATGTCAGGCTTTTATAGAAACAACAAGGAGGTTTTATTGCTTGTAGGTTACTGGGATCTTGACCCTTGATGTTGAAAAATATATATTAGTCATTTATTAAAGCTAAGCACAAAACTTTTTCCTTTTTTACAATTAACAAAGGGAGGACCAAGACTATTTTTACAGGCAAAACACTACTGGGTAATGTTTTTAGAAGAGAATATACAATTGATTTTTGTGCAATTAGGATTTGAATTCATCTTAAAGTGAAAAACAAATATTAGGATATAATTTTACGTAAGATCTGGATTGTATGGTGAAAAGGTAATGGAGAAATTAGGACTGAAAGGTGGACACTTGGTCATTTTTTTCTCTTGTTTTAATAGGAAGAAGATAATAAATAGTGAAATTACGGTATTTTTTAATTTGGTTCGTATATCTTTGGAACTTTGTAATGGAGAACTCAATTAGCCCTAATCTTTTGGATTTCTTAGAAATTCACCACTAATATTATTTGGTTGGACCCTTAAACTTTTTGTTTTTTTACAAAGTAATTATTGGTTTTAAAATTCTTCAATTTAACTCTTAATTGACCTTCAAACTTTTACTTTCTTGCAATTTGATGTCTTATCTCACTCAATTGAGCTTGGAAAAATTAAATATGGTCCTTTGAAATTTCAATCTTCTTAATTAAACCCTAAACTTCCAAACTCATTTTTTCACCAAATAAGTTGCTAATAAAATTATATTGACCCACTAAAAGCATAATTAAATCCTTAATTAACTCTTTTAATTTGATCCAAATTAAACCTTGTTAGATCTTTAATTGGGCAATGATCAAATCAAATTGGGTTATTAAAAGTCTAATTAAGTCTTTAGACTTGATTTTTATATAGATTTATCCGATAATCATTTAGTTTAACCTTGACTATACATTACATTTCAATCATGGGTACAATAAGATACAATTAGGCTCTTTACTTTGTCTAAAATTCTAGCTTGGTTCCTCCATGCATTTAAAACCTTTCTTAGCCTACTCTTGACAAGTTGCCAGTCTTTCTTTTCTTTTCTCTTTTGTCGCTTTTCATTTTTTATTTTAAAAGAAAAAGGATAATTTAGGGGAAAATTCAAATTTGGATTATAACAATTGCTCCCTCTTTATAATACTTATGATAAAAAATCTCATAAGAAATTTTAAATAGTAAACTTGTAAAGAAGAAAAGATAAAAAGTTGTAGATTTATCATATTAATAAATAATAGTGCAAAATAAAAGGTTAGAGTTTAACATCCAAAAAAAAAAGTTTAATTGATATGGGAGTTAGTTTGTTTATTCTTATTTTTTAGAGTTGATGAGATTTTAAGGTTAATTTAAAAAAATATGTATTAATTTTTTAGTATATATAAAATAATATATTTTTAAAATAAAATAAATCATCATTTTAAAAACTTGACTTGGAAGGTTAACCCACCACCTCAAGGTCTACAATTGGGCTAGATTTGATTTGAATTATTTATATAGTAAAACCAGTTAAATCATGTGGTAAAATAGGTCAAACCACAATCTAAATGACTTGATCAAAATTTTAATGAGATATGATTATTTTTAATTTTTATAAAAAATAAACTCTTTTTGTTCTTTTAAAAACAACATTCAAAACAATATTAGCTTGAATAAAAAAAAATTATATCAATCCATAACTATATGTTAATTTACACAACTCATGACTTTAGCTATGAACATAACTGGGTTTTTTTTTTTTTTTTTTTAATCCTGCTCTCTGAAAATGAAACGTGAAGTAAATATCTTCCATACTGACTGTCTAATTATATTAACTAATCTTTATTTATTGACTTGCAGGTCAACAAGATAGGTACAGTGACTGGATCCATTAGGTCAGCATTCGACTCCAAAGCTGCGAGTTGGGGTGTGATGGTCAGCCACCGTAGTGGTAAAACTGAGGTTAATCTCATAGCTGATCTGTCTGTTGGGTTGGCCAATGGACAGGTTTGTTGACTCAACTCCGTAGACTTGGGCAAATAAACTGATGAACTGCATTTTCCTTGATCTTATGGAATTGAATGTACATGTTCTAATGCACAGATTAAGACCGGAGCTCCTTGCAGAAGTGAGGCGGTTGGCCAAGTATAATCAGGTAAAAACTGCAACTTCTTATAGTTTACCTGTTCATTTCCCTTTCAAATATTGCTGTATGCGGCCTCCTCTTGTCTCTCTTATTTCTTCAACGCCTTCTCAACATTTGCATGTAGTATCCATATTTTCAAGTATAATGCTTTTTCTACCTCTAGAATCTAGATAACACACAGACCTCTCTCACACACACATGCAGACGTCCACATTTGTATCAGGAGAGGGCTGAAAAGACAGCTAGTTGGATCAAGTTGATTACAATTAGAGCCATTTTCTGAGATCTGGCTTGATTGGGTGATCTAATGCACCCTACTTTATAAAACATTCCTGACGGACTGAAATTTTAATGTTAGAACCCACAAGTGGATACAACAAAGAATAACCTTGTCCACAGGTCGGCCTTTTCCGCTGAACTCAGAAGCTAACTATTTTCTTATCCTTCTCCTAAGAATATTGTGCGTCTCTAAAACCTTTCTTAGATCAGCAATATTGTCTATTCCCTGTTACTTTCTGAAAAAAAAAAAAAATTTTCTGTTTAATTCATTTGTTCAAATCTATGTTCATCACTTTATTGGCGAGTTTCAATTTGCTTGCAGCTTTTGCGCATTGAAAAGGAACTTGGAAATGTGCATTATGCTGGTGAAGCTTTCAGATACCCTTAAAAAAATGTGGAAAAGTTATTGGATCAAATTCATTATCATGAAATCCCAGAGCTACAAGTCCAGTGGACCTGGAAAATCGAAGGGAATTTTTTACAGAACAACTTAGATTCCAATAAAACAAACACAATTGCCTGATCAGCTAGGCGTTATAAAATTCTCATCTTGATTGTAACAATTGTGCCCCGGAAGAAGTAAGTTTTGCTGATGTGTGGTAGGAAGTTGAGATGGGTGATGAAATGGTGTGGTGGAGGGCGGTGTCTTGGCTTCTGCTGTGGATGAGAAGATGAGAGAGGGAGAGAGTTGAGGGTTAGTGTGCTGCATGAAGATGTAGAATGCAAGCAATGCCGAGGATGTTCAAAGATATTCACCTGGATGAAATTCATGAGAAAAATAACAAATATTTTTCTAAATTAGGAAGAAAATATTATTTGAGTCTAGGAATCCAGAATACATAATAATGAAAGTCAAGCGTAATGCACCTAACAAGAATAATTCAAGTTACATCATCATGGACTAGTTAAAATTTAAGCTATCAGCATAAATCGTTGCACTAGATTCCAACAAATTTAAACAAATCTAGTCAGAAACTAGACTAATGACTAAGAAGCTTAAGGGCCGAATTTGGAGTATTTGGAATGGGATTGATGGATGCTCCTGATGGCACAGCAACCAAGGGAGTATAAGATGATGAGAAAAACGGTGATAAAGATGAGGACGATGGCCAAAATCCTCCATTCTTTCTTAATGTTGGCGAGAAATCCACCTTTACATGAATTGCAGTCGTAGCAATACTTGTTTTGGTTATTGCTCCATGTGGCACAGTCGGAGTCTTGCACTGCTGGGCCAGACTCGGGCACTATCCAGAATGTTGCATTCTTATATTCGAATCCACAGTCTGCTGGGGGCTTGCAGCAACCAGACTAAAAACATCAAAAATCCAAACAAATTATGTTTTGCATGCAACAGTCTCGACGATGTCTTTACCAACGTAAGAATTGTTGCATTAGACACAGTGGACGTTTCTACAGAAATCAAGATTTACAAGCAGCTGCTAGCGAAAGAGAAGAAAATCATGTGTACCAACTAAACAATATTCAAACTCAAAACGGTAAGGGTTGGAATATTATCGTTTCTAGAATCTCATATCTAGATGTAAAATATTGATAAAAAAAGAAGTGATAATACCTGTACAGGAGACAATTTGGTCTGGTAAAAATCCGCAACCTTCTGATTAACATCAGAATGATTATCAAGACTCTGGCAAACATGAGCGTCAATCAAACAACTCCTGATCTCATCCCAGTTATTCTGATTCACGAAGTGATTCTTCAACCAATTTGAGTAATCTCCAAGCCTGTACTCCCTGTACCCTATCCTTGACAAGGCCTTGCCTGCACCCTTATTTGTGACAATGAATGCAAAAACAGTGAAACATACGAGCCCAACAATCAACAAAAAGTTGAAGCAAGAATGAATCTTGATCCAAAAGGTCTTCTCACAGAGTGATCCGATTAGCCCTAGCAATGACACCACAAATAAAGAGACACCCAGTATAAATAATGGGAGTTGTAGGGCTTTTTGACACAAGGACGAAGAGTGATGCATCATTAGATAAGCAGAAGCGCTGATAGAGACAAGGCCTAGGATCAAGATCAACGAGTTTATAAATGTAAAGACGCCATTGCTAATGCGAGCCATTGTGTGGTTAATCTCTTGTTCTTGGTGAGGTTTCAATTTGTTGTGATTTACTTTTAACTATAAAAATATATAAACCTAGAGGCAATGTAACAAAAAGAGAAGAATGCTATGCATGCAGACTAGTCTTTAATTATATGGATAGAAAAGAAGGAACAAGGCAGGAAATTAATTAGGGTTCTAAAATTGTATGGGATTTGGATTTTAATCCTTTTTTTTCCCTACGTGCGTGAAAAACGGTTGCTTTAAGATAATACTTTCTTGGGAAAGAGGAGTTAATACTAGGAGTCTTACAAGTGTTAAACTTGATGGAATGGATTAGAGTCCTAACTTCCAAGTGGTTAGAGTTTAAGGTGAGTTTGAATTTCGAATTAATTCCAGTAATCCGAGGATTACTTCAAACCAGCATTTTGCGCTTTTTTCTTCTTTTTTAAGTGTATTGTGACTTCTTGACTTATTCCTAGTACATAAACAACATCGATGTTTTATTTTTTAAATAGTACAGCAGGAAAAAATATACAAAATATAATTCAGTTTGATGGGTGGCGCTACTCATACATACATGCATACAAAAGCTATTTACAAAATAAAAGTTTCACAAATTATTCAAATTCTAGTATTTGCTAGGTACAACATGCAATGAGAAATGATATAAAATAATTGATGATATAGTTGTTATTTATCAAAGTTGAACTTTATTTATAAAAATTAATTATTTTTTATATTTTTTTTAACTACTAATATAAGGGTAGTCTCAACTTGAAATAAGCTAATTTCGAGATTAAATAAGCTTTGAAAATATTTTTTTTATTTTTTTGCATTAGAAGTTACTTTATTAATTACTTGAGAATGTCACTACACCACTTCTTATAAAATCTTCAACCTTGATTATTCATTCAACAAATATTTGTTTGACTTATAAAAGGTCATTTGCAATATAACCATTATGGGCAAGCAAAGAAAACCTTTCATACTAAAAATCTCTAAAATAGTTGTTGTCATAGCTATTAATAATCATTAAAGAATGTTCATATTTTTTTAGGTTCAATTTTTAGCCATTTTTCTTTTTTTTCATCTATCTCAATCATATCAGCATAAAATATATCAAACTTCCTTTTAAAAGGTTAGTTACACATCTTTTTCAACATTTTCTTCAAAGCCACAACTTTGAACTTGTTGTTGAAGTTACTAATAAAATATCACAAACAATAATAATGACAATTAATGGGTTTAAACCATATTCGTGTCATAACATTCTTAATTATTGCATGTCTATCTAATATCGTGGACAATCCGATACAACCACTAATGACATGTTGGCTAAGCAAATCTAATAACCATGTCTAGTTATTGTTCATCTCTTCTTTGACCAAAGCATGACACAATAGGGAAAAAAACCCCATTATTCTTGTTATAAACAAATCCAATCAACACATTTACCTTATAATTCATATAAAAGTGAATGTAATCAACACTTATCAATAGAAGACAGTATTGAAACCCCTGAATTACACCCTAAATGCTTAAAATACTCTCCTAAATATTGCTTTATTACCATTATGAATTTAATTTGTGATCTCGCTCGACAATTGCCCTTGGATTTGATTCCTTAGGAACTAATAGAACTCTAAACAACATTTAAAAGGACTTCTCATGTGAACTGAACATCTACTCCAATACTTTCTATTTAGCTACCTATGTTTTTTTGTATGAGATATTATACAAAAAATCACTATATATAATAGATTAAATGGTTGCAATTTTAGTACTTATATCAGCTCTAACAATTATCAAAATCACATTATCGATAAAATATAAGTCAATATGATAGTGGGATTGAATAACCACTGAACTGATACTTGTGCAATGCTATTTTAATTTGTCTATCTCAAATGAATTGGAATTTTTATGATATCCCTCACACAAATACCATTGACATGTTGATTCATGCATATAATGTAATTGCATATAAGTTGTAATTGAAAGTTACACCTTGTATTGTAATAAAATCTTTATGTAACATTACTTAACTGCAGTTATTAAATCAAAATTGATTTAAAAGGTATATCTAACCTCTAACTCAGTAGTTAAGTTTGCATTCCTATGACTCAAAACTAAATCATTGCATATAATACAAGCATACCCACTAACATCCTTAAATCTAGGAATGAGAGGTCTTATCATACGAACTTTATGATCATTGGTCACACAACCCATTACAAGATTGATAATGAATCTCAAAAAAATAAACAAGGTTTGATAAGAGTGTGAACAAAAAACAAACCCTTACCCTATTAATATCAAATTATGAATAAGAAGTATAAAGAAAGCGTCATGAAGCCAATTAATCTTCAATAAGTCAATTTAGTTTGTTTGAAACTAAAAAATATGAGAATCTCTCACACACAAGTTGAATAAATTAAGCAGCAATAGTATTATCAAGTTTTAATATTTTATTCTTATAAAGAGTATTTATACTCTAGAAAATAAAATAAAAAACCTAATGCTAAATGGTCAGACATGAACCCAATTTAAATTTAGCCTAAACTAATTAAATTAAAATAAGATCTAGAAATAATAAAATAAATAAAAAAATATTCTAAAATTAATTTTTCACCATTTACCACGTATGATGGTGAAAAATACCTAAGAGAAATAAATGTTGAAGAATCCTTGCTAAACTAAAGTTTGTGGCCTTGTAAAATAAAAATTAATTTCTGACCAGTTAATTCTTCATGTTTGATATGGAATCCCTATAAAATAAGTAACTCAAAGGTTTTCATATAAGTTCTTAATAATAACAAGGACTTTTTATAGTGAATGAAATCTATAATTTTTAAGGAAACAATGTCTTTCCTATTTTCACACTTTGTTGACAGATTTTAGACTCAACTATAAACACGTTATTCTCTCTTGTTTTGATGAATTAGCGTAATTACCATTTATCACTGGGAAGGTAAAGATGTATGGCCTTCAACCCAATTAAAATCACATCCAAAACTCTCATATAGCTTCAGATATGACCTAAAAAGTATACAAAGGTCCAGACTGGCAAATATGAACCTTTTTAACTTAAACCTCTTGACTTAGTTCATTGATCTTCTCTTGGATCCATTTCATTTTAGGTCTTAGAATAGATCCAATAGACACTTCAAATGACTCATTTGATGTTATAATCAGGATCGCATCATCTTCTCTCTTCTCAAAAGCATTCAATCTCAAATCATCACTAACATCAAACAAATAAAAATTAGAAACTTTGAATATAGCATTAATATATACTTACCTTGTAAATTCACATTGTTGACATTGACTCCTTCAAGGAATTTGAATGAACCATCTCCTTCAAGCACTAACTTTGATTTCTTACGTCCAAGAAATCTCTTTTTGCACATATGCACCCAAACTCAATTTTTTGGTTCCCAGGCAACCCTCAATTTTTTGGTTCCAAGGCAACCCTTTTTCACCTTTTGTTTACTTAGAATGCATACCTCTCATTCTTTTTCTTAACATATTATCATACCTTCTTCAAAAAACGCTTTCACCACTAGTGCTTTTTTATTTCCATCAAATCTAACATTTACCATATTATTACTTATTGCATCCTTTATTAGTGGAAAACCACTATAAATCTCATTAAGAAATACATAGAAAAATATGAACAATAACTTCTACCTTTATTAGAAAGCCCTAAAAAAATTTAACTGTCCTGAAATTTTAACTTAGAATAAAAAAAAAAAGATCTTTGAAAACTTCTGGAAAAACTTTAGCTTAATCTAACAATCAAATCAAGAATTATATTTGTTGGTCTAAAGTTACACAACATAATAAATTTAAGCAAAAATCTGAATTTGATCGTCTTATATCATCCTCAAAATCCCATAACAAAGATATAGCAATATTAAGAATGGAAGGATCAAGTTCGTTAGTAATAAAATATACTTTTTTGAAAACAAGTAGGATTATCAGTTGGTTTGATTAATGGAAAAATCAGGTTGTTTATTTAGTTTTTCCATAAAATTCACAGTTCGCTCACTTACTTTCTTCACTCCTCAAATCTTACCTCCACTCTTGACTAGATTTGGATTTGTTTTAAAAATGGTTAAATGGTTTAAGTTATTGACCAAATGGTTTTTAGGCAGTGGGAGAACTGTTTTCGATTCTAGCCAAATTTGATGGTCTTCTCTCACCTTATTCCTCACTTTGATTTTCTTTACCCACATCATCATGTTCTAGTTTCAATTTTATTTGATCATTATACACATATTTGGGTGCAAAAGGTACATGAGGGATGGTTTTACTATCTTTTACAATAATATATTTATCTATAACCTCATCATGTGTTGCTTTTCTATCAAACTATCATGATCTCCCCAACAAGATGTGATTTACATACATTGTAATCACATCATATGGAACCTTATCAACATACTTCCTAATAAAAAACAGAACCAAGACCTACTTAGTCACTTTCATCTCAATATAATTATTCAACTATTGCAATTTATAAGGTCTATGATGTTTAATAGTACATAAGTTTAGTTTATTAATAAAGGTAGTGATAGGTACATTAGCACGACTTCAAGTATATATAATCAAACTACACATATTGCTTTATACATGGCAATATGAATATAAGATATTTCCCCTTTGTTAATCAATATCATCCTCCTTAACTTGAACTTAAATTATATGCCTTATAACCAAGACCCCACCCTTAACCGGGTATGCAACCTCCTTATTAGTACAATCCTTTAATGGTGGCATGTCTTCACAAGGAGATCTATCACTTTTGAACTACATGTCTCTATTGTCTCTAGTAACTATTATTATCTTGTTTGGACACTTTGAAGCATAATACTTAAGCCCCTAACACTTAAAACATTTAATATCACAAGTATGTTTAGGTTGAGTATCAGATTTATTTTTGAAACTAGTGGAGACATCAACCTTGGCTTTAGGTAGTTTGGCTTTAGTTCTAATGAAGGGTTTTGATTGGGCAACCCCGTCTTTTGAAATTCAGCTTACATGACAATGAAAAACCTGAATTGTAAGTTGGTTGTACATTCTTGTTGTAATCTTGACTATGACATCAAATGATCCATTAGAAGTGTCCACTAGGTATATTTTAAGGCATAAAATAAAGTGGATCTAAAAGGAGTTTAATATGCTAAATCAATAGGCTTGGGCGAGTAGGAGAAAAAGGTTAAGTTGATAGAGTTGACTCATAAAATCGTATAATTTTACGAGTCAACATGTATATAATGTGTAAAATTAGGTTAGATGCTTGAAGCCAAACTCAGTCGAAATCGGCCAAACTCAGTAAGATCGGTAAAATTGAATTGATTTTATGAGTTTGATAAAAGTTCAAAAATGTATTGGTTCCCTGTTCGAGTCCCCCGACAATCCACTCCACAATATGTGATTAAAAGTTTAATTTTACATTTCATTATGTGATGACATGAAAGTTTAATTTAGAATTGAATTTCTAATTTAACCATATAAAATATTAACACAATAAAAGCAGGTTGATTCAATCAGGCTTTTAATAGCTTATTTAACTCCATTCAACTTGATTCAATTAGGAATTTAACTATATACATGCATGCTTTTTTTTCTTTTTTCTTTTTTTTATTTTGTCTAACTCTTTATACTAGACATCCTTGTTGATGCATCTATTGATTTTTGAACAAATTATTTGTTTTAGATTTGTTAATTTTTAGTTAATAAAATTCTATGAACATAATTGTATTATATTGTATTTTTAAATTATTTAAACCATGTATGAATTTTTATTTGAATTATATATTTTAAGATATTTGGACATTTGTATTATTTATTTCACTTTTACTTTAATTGTGTCATGTTATTATTTACTACTTGACTGAAATTGTCAATATATAATTAGTTAAAATATTTTTCTTATGATTTCATGATTTGAGTTTCTCATCCTAGTTTATATTATATATTCTATGTCGTGTCAAAAAAATATTTTTGACAACCTTGGTCACCATTATTCAAAGGATAAAAAAGTAAATCTTGTTGTTATTGAGTTTACCAAGTATGCTATAATTTGGTAGGATCAACTTGTTTTGAGTAAGAGGAAAAACCATGAGATGATCATTGACACTTGAGATAAGATAAAAGCAATCATTAAAAAGAGATTTTTTCTAGAATATTAATCCCAGGATGTATATCAAACGTTACAAAGTCTAACTTAGTGGTTTAAGAATGCATCAGATTACCATAAAAAGATGGAAATCGCTATGATTTGAGCGAATATGGTGGAGGATAGAAAAGCTATTATAGCTAGGTTTTTGAATGGGTTGAACCACAACATAGCAAACACAGTGAAGTTACAACACTATATAAAGTTAAAAGACATTGGTGTATATGGTTACAAAGATGGAACGACAACTTAAATGAAATGATAGTGCACAATAAGTCCAAGGTTTAGGTTTTTATAATCATATAGGTCAAGTTATAGAAAGGATAGGGCTGCCTAAACCAAAACAAATAGAGGAGTTAAGGTCAAACTATTTAAAGGGAAAAAAAAGTCTTTATCAACATTAAAGATAAATATGATACTCAAACACATCGTAACCATCATATCAAATTATTTTTATGTTTGGGAATAGTTCATATAGCTTCTCAATATCCAAATAAAAAAGCTATGATTTTATAAGATTATGAGGAGGTTAAAACAGAAAGTGATGACACTGATGATGAGATTATGCCATTTAAGAATACTAGTGATGAGGATGTAGAGTATCTGGTTGAGGAAGAATCATTTATAGTTAGATAAACATTGAATGTTGAAGTTAAAGAGGATAATTTGAAGCAACAAAGGGATAATATTTTTCATACTAGATGCCACATCAATAATAAGTTATGTAGTATGTTATATATGGTGGGAGTTGTGCTAATATTGCAAGTTTTATGCTTATTAGAAAGTTGAATTTGAATATTACAAAGCATTACAGACCCTATAAATTTCAGTTGAATGAATGTGAGGAAGTGAAGGTTAATAAATAGCTTTTATTTTTATTTTTTATTGGGAGATATAACAATAAAGTTTTATGTGATGTAGTTTCTATGCATACGACTCATGTGTTATTGGAATGGTCATGGTAGTTAACAAGAAGGTTGTACATAATAGGTTTAGAATTATGTGTTATTTTATAAAAGATAGAAAATCAATCATATTTATACTATTATCTCCGAGACAAGTCTACAAGGACTAATTGATATTGAAAAGGAAAAGTAAGAACAAAAGGAGTGAAAATACAAATTTGATTATGAACCATAAGAATAAAGAAAAGTCAAATCTAGCAGAAAGGAAAAAAATTAGAGATTTAGCAGATTGTGGAGAGAAAAATCAATGAGAGAATAAAGAAAGTAAGAGAAAAGAGAGTGTTAAGGAAAACTATAGAAAAAAGGAGTTTTTATGAAAAAGTGAAATCAAGAACGCTTTTTATACTAACCAACCTATGTTTATAGTTTTATAGAAACAGGCCTATTTTAATTCTAACAAACTTGATCCTTCTATTTCTAATGTTATTGTTTCTTTATTATAAGAATTCAAAGACATGTTTCTCAAAGAGATTCCTAGTGGTTTATTATTGATAAGGGAAATTAAACATCAAGTCGATCTTGTTCTTAAAAGTGTGATTTCTAACCAACTAGCTTATCAAACTAATCTTGATGAGACAAAGGAACTTTAAAGGCAAGTTGAGAAGTTGATGTTTAAAGGGTACATAAGGAAAAACATGAGTCCATATGTTGTTCTAGTGTTACTTGTGCCTATAAAGGATGGAACTTAGAGGATGTGTATTGATTTTCATGCTATCAATAACATTACAATGAAATATAGACATGTCATTCCTAAGCTAGATGATATATTAGATGAATTGTATGCTTTTTGTATTTTTACTAAGATTGATTTAAAAAGTGGATATCATCATATAAAGATGAAAGAAAGTGATGAATGAAAAACTATTTTTAAGACTAAATATGGATTGTATAAGGTTAGTCATGTTGTTTAATCTTACTACTACACCTAGTATTTTTATGAGATTGGTGAATCATGATTTGCATGCATTTATTGACATATTCATTATTATGTATTTTGATGATATCTTAGTTTATAGCAAAAGTTTGGATAAACATGTTAAGCATTTACATTGTATGCTTAATGTTTTTCTAGAAAGAAACACTATATGCTAATTTGGAAAAAAAAAAAGTGTACCTTTTGCATTGAAAAAGTTGTATTTCTTTATAATGTTATTAGTGCAGAAGGCATTGAAATAGATGAGAAAAATGTGAATGTTATCCAAGAATGGTCAACACCTAAGTCAATAACTAGGGTAATAAGTTTCCATGTTTTTGCTAGTTTTATAGGAAATTTGTTAAGGATTTTAAGACACTAGCCACACCACTTGATGAAATTATCAAAAAGTTAGTTACCTTTAAATAAGGTATTGAACAAGATAATGCATTCAATCTTCTTAAAAAAACGTTAAGTTTAGCACATTTATTAGCATAACCTAACTTTTATAAAGCTTTTGAGATTGAATTTAATGTCTCAGGAATAGAAATTTGAGTTGTTTTAACGCAAAAGAAGTGTTCAATTGTCTATTTTAGCAAAAAAATTAATAGAACTGCATTGAATTACCCAACTTACAAAAATAAGTTTTATGCATTAGTAAGGACTTTGGAGAGTTGACATCATTATTTATGGTTGAAAGACTTTTTTATATATTCAAATCACATGTCATTAAAGCATCTAAAAGTACAATGTAATGCATGCCAAATGGATTAAGTACAAATAAGGTAAGGATAACATGGTGGTTAATGCATTATTTAGGAGGTATGTTTTTTTTTTTCTACTTTAAATGTGGAATTATTGGAATTTGAGTATGTGAAAAATTTGTATACTGATGATAATGGTTTTGCTAATGTGTATGATGCTTGTGAAATGTCGATATATTAATAATTTTATAAATTTGATGGTTATTTATTTAAAGAGAATAAATTATATGTCTAATAATTTTATGCCTGAATTGATTGTTTATAAAGATCATAAAGGTGGTTTAATAAGATATTTTGGTGTTAAGAAGACTTTAGATGTTTTGTATAAATATTTTTATTGGCCTAGAAAGAAATATGATGTGCAAAGTGTGTGTGATTAATGCATTTCATGTAAACAAGCTAAATCTAAGGTCTTACCATATGGTTTATATACTCATTAACATGTACCTAAAAAACCTTAGGTAGATATTTTCATAGATTTTGTTTTAGATTTTCCTAGGTTAAAAAGGTTAAAGGATTCTATTTTTATAGTTGGAGATAAGTTTTATAAGATGGTACATTTCATATCAAGTTATAAAAATAATGATGCAACCAACATTATTGATTTGTTCTTTAGAGAAATAGTATGACTTTACGGTATTTATATACGCACTATTTTTTATCGTGATATTAAATTTTTTAGCTACTTTTAAAAGGTTTTGTAAAAAAAGTTAGGAACTAAGTTATTATTTTTTACTACAAGTCATCCATAAACGGAGTCAAATAAAAGTGGTAAATAGAACTTTAACTACTTTATTTTTTTTATTTTCATTCAAAAGAATCTTAAAAAAATTGAAGGATTGTTTGTCATTTAATGAATTTGTATATAATAGAAGCCTATATTTTACTATTGATCATTTACCATTTAAGGTTGTTTATGGTTTTAATCTACTAACCTCTTTGAATTTTATGTATTTACTTATTGATGAAAGTAATCTTAATTGTAATAGGAAATAAGAGATGATGACAACACTCCATAAGAGTGTTTGATAACATATAGAGAAAAAAAAATGAATAATAAGCATCTAAAGCTAACAAAGATCATAGATGTATTATTTCTTAACTAATTTATTGGGTTTGGGTGTATATAATAAAGAAAAAATTTCTAGCCCATATAAGATCTAAGTTACGGTCTAGAAGAGATGGTTTATTTCAAGTTCTTGAGCAAATCAATGATAATATATATAAAGTGGATCTTTTTAAGTAAGTATGATGTTAATGTTACTTTTAATGTTTATGATCTTTCTTTGTTTGATATAGGTAAATATTTGAGATCAGATCCTTTAAGGGGGGATAATGAGAATAATCAAACATCATCAAATGATCAATTAGAGGTGCTAATTTAGCTAGTTATAAGAAAGATTAAAAAGGCACTCAATAAGCTTATTCAGTGATTGTTTGGTAGTGTGGCTACCGGTGAAGTTCACCCGCAGCCACAGATATTGTTATCTGGTTAAGCAAAAAATGCAAGTTTATGTTGGTAGGACCCATTAGAAAATATGACTGTGCCGCAGGTTTTCTAGAAGCACAATTTTGCTGCTTCTTACACAGAGGAATTAGTGAACAATGAAGCATGACTACACTATTCACGTGAACAATGAAGAAATTCTTTATTGTTCTGACCGAACCAGATTCAGTCCAAAGCTAAAAATTCATTGAACCGGGTCCAATCCAGTAAAATAAAAAAAATATTTTTTTATTTTTAATTGTATTTTATTCGCAAAACTAGTGTTAAACATTATTCAATGACACTAAATAAATTAGACGGAAATCACTTGATGACATAGCATTTACAAAATTTGATCACAATCCCAATTTTGTTCTTGATTATATTTTACCTAATGTTGTTGCGCTTTTAAGAAGCCAAGAAAATTATAGTCCTTGTCGAATGTATTTAATACGTGATGGAATTATAGATAATTTAATGGAATAATAAAAAATATTTTATATAAAGTATTATTTATTTCATGATGTAATAGCAATAGTTAAATCTACAATATTTAAATTAAAAATCATCAATATTAATATATTTTTTAAAATTATTTTATAATCTCAATTTCAAAAGCATTCTTAACCAAACATTTTAAACTATTTTTTGTTCAATTTCAATTTCAACCATAGTTTTTACTAAATATATATTTTTCCTAATCAACTTCAACTAAAAGTACTTTTTGTAAAAATAACTTTTTTCAAATTACAATCACAACAGTTACCGCAATACCAAATACACTCTCAGAATATTTAGACCAAGTCAAGCTTTCAGAATTCAAAAAAAAATACTATTTTATTATTTTATCAATCTTACTTAGTATGTTTTTATCTTTTATAAATAGTATTATTTAGTTTGTATTGGGTGTAAAAAGTTGCTTATGCTTTAAGGTCTTCATTAAACTTATTTTGGACTTATCAAAGATCTTGTCTTTATGTCATTCTTCATATTCTTCCTTCATAAATCATTATATTTATAAGATTTGATTATTTTTTTTATCAAATAACTTATATGCCATTAATTATTGTGTTGAGTTCTTTGTTATAATATAATTTAAGCTTTTTCAAGTTATTTTTTCTTGCGTACAGATTTTTAGAATTTTTACTCGTTCGCGTCAAGTTATACCCCTTTTGTTTTTAAGAAAGTGAAAACCATGTGTAATTGTCCTCTCTCTCCATTTTCTGGAGATGTTGGGAGATTTCCTTCCGAAGATATGTTCCAACGCAGAGGATGGAAATTTTGGCCTAGCCATAGAACCGTACTGCACCTTCTCCAATAAATCATAATATACCAGCGGCACCCTCCGAGCAAAAGTTCAATATTTTTATTATTATCTTTCTGGGATGAGATTTTTATTTCAAAATAGTTTTTTATACATTCTGTAGTGTTCAGACGATTTTTTCTTTTATTGGATGTACTGAATATCACAATATCAATAGAATGTTGGTAAAACAACCACCAGAATGCTGCTAAATTGACCAATAAGCGGTTCAAAAGAGGGAGAGTTTTCGGCAAGATGTCATGCCAGAAAATGCCCTCTACCAGCTAATCATATCCGTTTTCCGGGCTTCCTTTCCTCAACATTTAAGATAGTGCTTTACATGAAATGATTGGTTCAAGCACCTCGTTTGCAGCACTTGAAAAAGAGAGAACAGAAACAGATCCTCATCTATGGAATTAAGATAATTATCTATTAAGCTCGAACTTTAGCATTTCTATCGCCTCTCCAGTTTGGACATTGCACTTAGACTCAGCAATTACATGATACTGGGTCGAGATATAAAACAGAAATGAGAAGAGAATTACAGATAATGTATATTGATCAAACATGATGAGAGTTAAACCTGAACAACGGGTCCTGTGTAAGCTCCTTGACGCATATAAAGATCATCAGGAGTATCTATCTCTGCAAGCCATGCAAGGTCATCCATGTTTTCATCATCTATCTCAGCTCCATTTCCTCTAGCTGCAATGTGTTAAAAAGTTATTCAGCTTTGTTGCATGGTTAAACATGTATTCAATATGAATGTTACATGCTTCAACTTATATATGCAACAAGATTAGTAGAAGAGCAGCGAGGGACAAAAAAGAAAAAGCATGGATGATAGTAATGATAATAATGAAAACAAATAAAGGTTACTTACAGAAGGTGGAAAAAGGATAGTCATGGTAATAAGTACATTTTCTGCCTGCATCTTCTCTGTATGGAGGTGCAAGAATGTCAAACACAGCACAAGGGGTGACTGCAGTGAAACAATGCAGATTCCCACCACGTTTTGGGTACAATACTGACGTCTCACATGGAGCTGTTAAAGTTTTATCTACTGTCAACTTTGCCAACCTTACTGCCAAAGATACGCATCCATTAGTCTGCACCTATATATATTCAATTCGAACACTGAAACCCATAAAATAGAGACACTATAGCCACTGACACCTATTTTACTCTTTTTATACCAAACTAAAGCAAAACAAACCAGACAACAGCATAAGGCATGGCTACCATCAAATTTTAGTGAATGCTACAACTGCAGGGACAGTAGTCCACAAAGTTCAGTCAGTCCCATAATCAAAGCCATGATCATGCAATTTTAAAAGGCCTAAATATATTTGGTGGGTAGTTCATAATTGGTTTGAATTTGAAAGTATAATCCAGCAGACCAGCTTCAATTCCAAACACAGCTAAATGATGGCATATAATTTAGCTGATAAAGGGGCTGCTTCAAAGGGAAAACTAGAATATTCTAGCAAACAGGCCAACCGTCTTAGCAGTGACACCATCAGTAGGTTTCTCCAACAAACTTATACCAAGAAATTCTTAGTACACACATATGCTCATAGATACATACACACATTGATTCACATATGCATGCATTCATACATATTTACATATCTACACACATACAAATACACATAATAAGGCATGTTGTGTCTGAAAAATAGATAGTTTTGCATAAAAAAACTGTCTCTATTATGAGCATGGAAAAAGTGAGAATAATCTATATAGTTGGGCCAACAATTTCATTACTAGTCTGCTCAGCATTTGGTTAAACGCTAACTCCAACCACCATGAACATATCTGAGCATGTATTGGTGATGCATGAT
The DNA here is from genome assembly GCF_000495115.2 of Populus euphratica. Taxonomy (NCBI): domain Eukaryota; kingdom Viridiplantae; phylum Streptophyta; class Magnoliopsida; order Malpighiales; family Salicaceae; genus Populus; species Populus euphratica. The sequence goes on along the minus strand of NW_011500363.1, from coordinate 74,541 downwards.
GGATAATGTTCTATCTAAATCAGGAGAAAATGAGGTCATATTATAGGGTTAAAAGATCAAAAGGTTTCAATCAACGGTTATAAAAGGAAATAGAGGAACTTCTACGTATGTTCCATAAATTGAGGGGACAACTAACAGAAAACGCATTTGAATCCACGGATTTTCATTTCTATTTGATCATGCTTTCATGATGTAAAGTTATTGATTAAAACTGGACCTAAACTAAGAGTTATAAGAAAAAAGTACTCCAATAACTGTTGATGATTTGGAATTGAAGCCCATTTAACCGCACAAACTATTCCAATTCTTGATGGTTAGTGAAGGAAGGCTATGGAATAATCAAGAAAAAAAAAATTAAATGTTAGTTTGTGAGTTCTAAAACTGTCAGGGCAGATGATAAAAAGGTTCTCAAAAGGCAAACCTGCAGGATAACCGGGCCCCTTGCTTTTTGGGTAACACGCAGGCTCAACCCAATCATAAGCTTTGACATGCAATGAACCATATAGAACTTTGCTGAAAACAGTCATGCTAGGATGGTCATGGAGGGGAATAACAGAAGAAGTAGGAAAGCAGAATATACACATCTGCGTACAAAGAATCATCATGTCAAAAACTTTAAACATTGATCTGTACTTCCTTCCTGCTTTCAGATTTAAAATCCAGAATATATAATTAAAATAAAAATGCGGGCTAAAACAATATTAAGGAGAACATCTGCATTAATATTTTGATAATCGGCAAGCACAAACACATGCCAGGAAGCAATTATAAGAACTGAAATGTTCCTAAATTAATTTAACTATACTTACCAAATTTTGCCAAGGAATTGATATATATATATATATAACCTAAATGAAATACAACGAAGCACACAGCTATCCCAACAAGAACAAATTATAATCGAGAGAGAAGAGGTAAAGCTCACAGTAAAACTATCACATCCATAAACATCTACATATGTTATTGGTTGAGCCCATCGAGCAACGCTACTCAACCGATTAAGTCCAAGCATGCCATGCCCTCGATCATCTCGATTTTCCTCTTTAAGCCCTACATCAGCAGGGCCAAATGTGTCTGCACAACAGGCGAGGAGATTTTGTAATAATCTAAATAATGAATCACAATTCGTTCCTCTGATTTTAATGGAAATTTGGGAATCAATATATTGACGTGACAAACAGCAAAAATAATGTATTGGCTCCTCCAATTCTATTGCTACTGTTTGCCATTTCATATTTTCATCCTTATATCATGACGCCATAAATTTGTTAGATTTTTCTAATTCCAAATAAAGATTTAAGGGATAACTAATAAAGAAGAAAACATATTGTACAAGGCTTCACCTTTTCACGTTCAGCTTCAAAACAAATTCACAAAACCCACTTCAGAACTCAACTAAACAGGAGGAAAAAATACATAAAAGATAAAAAGGAAGAAAAAGAGAAATACCCAAAAGAGAGCAGAGTTTCTGGATGGCACTAGAAGAAGGAGGTGCCCCCGAGGGTGTAAATGTCTTTCTGCAGAGCTCATATGAAGCTTGAACTTTAGAAGATGAATTCTGCTGCTCTACCATGTTTATGAGGTTTCTGAAACAGGGAATGAAAGGTAGTAGGCAATTTTTGTGTTCTATTGCAAGCTTTCTTGCCTTATCAGTTGCGTTTCGGAATTCTGAGAACATTTTTGGTCGCCAATTTCTTTTTTTAACTGGAGACTGGAGAGTGACAGCTTCTTCTTTTCTTTTTTCTAATCAAACAGAATATAAATTTATAAACTTGTCTTTAATAAGTTTTAAATAAGAGAGGGGCAATGCAAAAACTACAAACTAGAAAAATTTTAAAGGAAGCAATAAAAGGAAAGCATGGTTAATAAAAACTATAAAGAGATAAATAACAATAAACAAAAATAACAAAAAATTGTGAATAAATAATGTTATTGGCCTAAAAATCATTTTCAATTATTAAGTGTCATATTTATAATGTTATTATAGAATCATAATCCTTCATAAATTATAGGACTATATAATCTTAATTCTAATACAATTTATACTTTTTTATTTGCGCATATCCTTTTTGTAATTGTATATATTCATTTGTATAGGGTTTGATTGATCGATTTTTAATGTGAGTCGTAATCTATAATCTTTTAATCAATAGTTGATTTTAACTTTCTTCACTAGTTTGTTTGAAAAATTATTATTTTTAAATAATTGACATGTGAATGGTTTAGGTTTTTTATATAAACAATACCTCTTATTTTCTTTATTTTAAAATAAATAAAGGAATATTTACTTGTCATTTATGCTAAAATCAATCAAGAAATTGACCATGAATGACATGACAAATCAAGTATTGTTCCCCTAAAATGTTGACCATGTCTCAGTGTCTAACATGTTAGTTAATTAAGTAATTTCAAGTTAAAATGTTTGATGATTGGTTGGTATTTAAAAATATATTTTTATTAAAGTTTTATATCATCATTTTACACTTGAAGTATCAATTTAATATAAGATGTAAATAAATACAATGCTAAAATTCAGACTTTAGAATGGTTAGGATTTTACCCAATAAGGTAGAGACTCTCTCACGAAAATAAATTTGCCTTAAGCCTTAAAAAAGACTAACAGATACCCCACTCAGAAAAAACAATCAAACAACAATGCAGCTTACCTTAGGTAAGGTGCACTGGGGGTGATGCATCTCCCCCTTGCACAACCAGTCCTTTACTCAAACTCTTGCGGACCATAGGTCTCTAATGACTATAATACTAAGTGGCGACTCCTAAACATTAATCATATTTTTATGATTAAATCCAAAACCCTTTCCAACACATAACACCTCACACTAGAGGCACGACAAAAGCCTCTGTCATCGCCAGACAATGTTGCGCCGGCTTGCACCCCGCGACAACCATAAATTGAGGAATTGTCACCACAATCAATTAAGTCCATACCTTCAAGTGTTCAACCACCTAGTCTTGATTTGAAGTCGTTATCATTCAATCTCAAATACTTATTTTTGGGAGAAAATGAAACTTTTACAGTAATAATCTCTTCTAAACTTAATGCACATCAAGAAGGTAAGTTATTATAAACTCTGAAAATACACAAAAATACATTAGGATAGACCATAACTGATATAAAAGGAATTAGTCCTTTGATTTGTATACACAAAATTTATTTGGAGGAAAATGCTAAACTCTCTAGGGAAATGCAATGAAGGCTCAATCCTAATATGAAAGAAGTAGTGAAAAATGAAGTCATTAAGCTTCTAGATAATG
>NW_011500363.1:70270-71204 GCF_000495115.2 Populus euphratica | reverse complement strand
GTAAGTCCTACCCAAGTTGTACCTAAGAAGTCTGGAGTTACTTTGATAACAAATGAGAACAATGAGTTAATTCCTACTAGCACTGTTACTGGTTAATGCATGTGCATTAACTATAGAAAACTTATTTTAATAACTAGGATAAATCATTTTCCTTTATCTTTCATGGATCAAATCCTAGAAAGAGTTGCAGGTCATGAATTTTATTGTTTCCTAGATGGCTATTCGGGTTACAAACAAATTGAAATTGCATTGGAAGATCAAGAAAAGACTACTTTCACATGTCCATTTGGTACTTTTGCATATCGAAGGATGCCTTTTGGATTATGTAATGCACCAGCCACATTTCAAAGATGCATGCTTAGTATATTTAGCGATATGGTTGAACATTTTCTTGAGATTTTCATGGATGATTTTTCTGTTTTTGGCGATTCATTTGATGATTGTTTGACTAATTTAGGAAAGGTTTTAACCAGGTGTGAAGAGAAGAATCTTGTGCTGAATTGGGAAAAATGTCATTTTATGGTAACAAACGGCATTGTACTTGGTCACATTGTTTCATCAAAAGGAATTGAGGTTGACAAATCTAAAATTGAGTTAATTGCAAACTTGCCAACACCAAAATCTCTTAAAGATGTTAGATCATTCCTGGGACATGCTGGTTTTTATAGAAGGTTCATCAAAGATTTTAGTGTAATACAGTCCTTAAGTAACCTTCTAATAAATGATAAAATTTTCGAATAGACTGAACATTGTGAAGAAGTCTTTGTTAAACTTAAAAACTTGCTTACTTCTGCTTCTGTCATTCAACCTCTTGATTGGTCATTACCTTTTGAAATAATGTGTGATGCTAGGTTGCACATTGGATTATTATATTATTTATGTTTTTTTGTTAAAGGTAACAACTAAGGAAAAGGGATAGTATATGATTTGAAAT
>NW_011500363.1:68765-69927 GCF_000495115.2 Populus euphratica | reverse complement strand
GAACGGAAATTGAAAGGATAAAGAGATGGCCAAACTTAGAAAAAAAGATGTCGGTACAATCCAAACTAGAATAATATTTGGAAGGGAAAAATGAGCTTTTAAAGCACATGGAATCTTCTTGGATTTCTATCTTAATAAATTTATTTTGAATCAAACGTAGAAAAACTGATGGGATTAGAAAACACCAATGCAATTATAAAGCAAACCAAACATCAAGGAGCTTACCTTAGGTAGGGCATACTAGGGGTGCTAATACCTTCCCTTTACACAACCAGCCCCTTGCCTTAGAATCTCTAAAAAACCAGTTAGGGTTCCTAGTGACCAAAATACTAGGTGGCAACTCCTTTACACAATAAACAAAAAAAATACTCAAAATCAATCGAGGGTCGTCGCGACACCGCACTTTGCTTGCGAGGGTGTGACAATTACACATTGATATACCGAAGGAATGTCTCCATCAATTTATTCTAGTGGTGATGAGAATTGTTCCCCTTTTCTCTAACACTATTCATTGTGTTCATTACATATGAGCATACTAACATAATGTTTTTGTCGGTATATTCCAGTAGCGATGAAAATTATTCCCTTTCTTCTTGACATAGTTCACGATGTTTATTACACACGGATATACTGATGGAATGTGTAGTCCGTATATTTTAGTGGCAATGGAAATTGTTCACTTTTCAAAGAGCTGAAAATTAATGCTTTTTTTCTAATGAAATCATCGATAAAATGAAAATTCCAACACTCTAACAATTAATGCTTTATTTGACTGTTGACTATTTTCTCTTTTACTAACATAATCATTGACATAATGAAAAACAATCAATAATAGTTGGAGGGGTTTCTAAAATTTTTTATGCAAATTGAAAATTTCAATTTAACTTCATAGACAAAATTACTGAAGGAAATTTTAAAAATCTTAATATTTAATATTCCATCAGTAATTCTATTGGTAAAACCTAATATAAAAAGACCATGGGTAGAATAGTTAGGCTTCTTCTTTCCTCTTCTCTTCTTTTCTATTTCTCAACTATTCATGAGCCAAAATCAAGCATCCACCACTACTACTATTATTATTATTATTGCCATTATTGTTGTTATTATTGTTTTTGTTGTTGTTATTGTTATTATTTTTATTTTTGTTGTTTATAATTTTTAT
>NW_011500363.1:28080-68556 GCF_000495115.2 Populus euphratica | reverse complement strand
CTTGAAGTATCAATAACTCCTTAACTAAAGCATGTTTTATAATAATATATCTAATAATATAAGATACCTTTAATTTGTTGTAGATGTTCATTTTAAATGCAGGCCTATCATATAAATAAAATGATTAATTGTGAGTTTAAGAACTAAGATTGAAAGGACAAAGAGATGATCAAATTTAGAAAAGAAATTTTGGGGCAACCCAAACCAGAACATTGTTTGGTAATTGGGTCATAATTGGAGCTGTAAATCTTGGATTTAGGTCTATTTTATATGGATAAAAAGGTAAGAAATAGACCTACAACTTTCATATAGAGCCCAAGATTTAAAAAGGTCATTTTCAAGTTCAAATTGTAGCAACAACAAAGAAATCCAAATTTGTCCTACAAGCCCGAACACTGTTTAGTGTTTGGCCCATATCTGCAGTTCTAGAAGTCCAAATGACCTCTATTTTTTTCCTGAAAAGCCAAAATAATTTTCTACAACTTTTATATTTCAAGTGGTTCCAATTCTGACGTTATAAATGATATTTTAGGCAGACAAGAGAAGATAAGGATTGTCACTAAGTCAAGAGTTGGTCACCCACTCATCAATTAGTCATCAAATTAATAGTTCTCAATTTTGGCCTATAAAAGGAGTCATTTTCCATGCATTTAGATATCTTGCTTTTTAGATCAAGATTATGCTCTTGCTTTATCTCTTTGTATTTTTATAATGCTTAAGTTTTGCTTTCATTAATATCAAGTTCATGCCTTTCATTTCCTTTCTTTTACTTAGTTAACTTTTATTTTATTTATTTTTTTCTTTCATTATATTTAGTTAAGTTTATTATGTCAATGTGAAAAAGTATTAAAAGAGTGTCAAGTGAATGGTGAGGACCACCCTTTAATAATGAAAGGGAACATTTATTCAGCACTACGATGGGTTCAAACGTAGGCAACCACCTACTTTCATAAGTTTAATATTATTTAGTCAACCATAAACCCCCAATTAATTTACATAAGGGAGAGTTAATAAAGATCTTTTTTAAAAGTTTTTGTTATTTAAGAGATTAAGTAGTCATGGTAAGAATAAGTGATCAATCTATGGTCACTTTGGTATCCATAAGTATAAGTCTTGTGTGGTTATTATTTTCTTGGTATTAAAGGACAGATGCTAAAAATAAAAGAATTATGTAGTTTAAAGAAGTATTCCGACATATATGGAGCTAAACTTTAGGCTAGTGATAAATATAGTATAAAAAAACAACTATTGGTCTTATGAGCCTTTAATTTTGTTCTAGTTGGTGTTCTGTTTTTTTATTGGAACAATAAATTTCCGTACCAAAGCATTTTGGTGTTTCGTTATGAGGTCTTGTACTATACATACATAAATACATATACACACATGCATATATAATTCAAAATATTAATTGAACATACATTATTTCAATTCAAATTTAAAAATAAATTAACTTTACATTTTGCAATATAAATACAATTGCAAGCATCTAAACATAATTTAAAATTTAAAACATTTCTAAATAGTTAAGAGTTAAGATGAAAGATAACTTTCACTTATTATTATTTAACATAAATAAAATGAAAATAAAAAATTATTTTGAAAGATATATTTTATGAACTAAATAGTTCACAAAAAAAAATAAAAGGAAAATAAAAACCTAAAGATTTTAAATAATTAGCTAAGAAGAGGAAACTATATAATCAATACTATGTATTTTAGAACATTCCATTGGAAAAACTTCATCATATATGACATATCCCTATTTTTAAAGGAATTTTCTAATATTTCTATCAAAATAAATTAAATTAGATTTAGTTGATATGATAAAAATAAAAAATGGATTGAATTAAAGAGTGTATAACTGTATAAAATATTAGGAACAAAATGCTAGACTAACAATTCGACTGACCTCAGGTAGGATGATTTTGGGTGACAGTATATTTTCTTTAGTATAACTTATCTCTTACATTAGAATTTTATTGACTAGTTAGAATTTTTTAATAATCATGATACTAGGTGACAACTCCTTTACATAAAGTTTTAGACTTTTCTCCCTCTCTTATGTAAAGACCATTTTCCCTTTTCATAGGAAAGAGGGATAGATCATCTTAATGCCAGGTGTGATAATTGTCATACGTGTGCAGTGATGTGGCAATCATCATTCTAGATCGGGATTGTCATGAATGATATGGATGTAAAGAATAATAAATTCTTGTTCTTTATCTGTAAAACAAGGCAAATAAGAGTCATCATCTAGTATTATTATCACAAGAAAACCTAATGGTTTGCAAGAGTTTGGATAAAGGGATTAGTTATGCAAGAAAAAGACATATCAGTCGTAGCACATCCTACCTATGATAAGCTGCTTTGTTGTTTATTATAAGTTGTGTTTCTCTATGTTAGTTTATCTAAGGTTTAAAAAAAGTTCACCTCAATAAAAAAATCATTAGCTCATTAAGTTAAAATCGAGTCATTCTAAAACCCAGAAAAGTCTATACAAGATTTAAGAAAAGTCCTCTTTAGTAAAAAAATTCTTATCTTTTTATATTAAAACCTAGCTATTTTAAAGCCCAAGAAATCAAAAAAAGAGTTTTTATTTGATATTTTAGCCAAATTCTAAAGGATAATTGCAAACATTTTGTGATACTCATTAACTTTTTTTTTGTATTTTTCAAAGTACGATAAAAATAAAATTTTTATGTTTTGTATAAAATAGACATGAAAAAATTAGAACTTGGTCATATGCACACAATATAAAATATATTTTTTTGTGTTTAGTAAATAAGGAAATATTTTAGAAATTTTTGGATTTTTTTTAATTTTTGCGAAAAACAACTATTTTTATATAGGATCATTATTTTACACTTTAAGTCTCTAACTCCATTATTGAGTGAAATTATTGGAAAAATATGCAAGAGTACCACAAATAATTTTAAAATGGCTCTTGAAAGTTTTTAGAATTTTTAAAAATTTATTCGGGGTCTGTTTGACAAAAAAAATCATTTTTCCTTTAAATGAAGTTGTCAAAATAAACCTAATGGTATGCTTGTCAAACACGCCCTTTAGCTATAAAAACCTTTATCAAAAACTTGCCAAACAAACAAGACCTAACTTAATTTACCCGAAGCCAGACCAATCGAGTTGACCTAAAATCAATGGTTTGATCATGAAGCAAATCTAAAACTTTGATTTAACTCAAAAAAAAGTTCTAAAATAAAGTAAATATCCAAAAACATATTCAACTAGAAAAACATAAAACATCTTGACAAAACTAGATCATACATGCGTAAAATGAAGAACACAATGAGTATTCTTCATAAACCCATAAAACATAACTCTCACCATCGACATATAGCAAAACCAAGGGCAAAAAAAGATTATAGATCATGCAAGGGTTAATAATCTAGCACTTATTTACTTCGAGTATCATTAAGACATCATGACTTGATTATGGAGGGTTTTGATTTAAAACCAAAACTTTAAGATTAAAATCATGAACAACATGTTATTGAGGCAAAAAAAAAAAAAAAACTTAGATTACTGGCTAATGGGGTTATATGAAGTGGTTAGTGCCAAGAAATGAACTAAAATTGATCCAAATTATATAGCTAAGACAATATTCTTCCTAAAAACATTGATTATAAAACAAATACAAAAACCCAGAAAACTCAATATGGCAGATATGTAACCAGACTCCTAAAAAATACAATAAAAGCCTAAAGAACAAACTAAACTTAACAACAAAAGCTTAAGCATATTCAAAATAACTTATTTTGACCATTAAAACAACAAGAAACATGGAATCAAAGGCAAAACAACAAATATAGCCTATGTCCTATAATAGGCCAAAAACATATTCTAATAGTGTTTTAAAGATTGTTTTTCACATTGTTAACTATAAATAAACATTCATTTGGCTTAAGCAAACCTAACTAAACACTAACAATGGTCTAAGAACATCAAAAATAGACAACAACCAAACCTTTAACATGTACTACCTATAAAGAATTCATTGATTGCCTTGAACAATCAAAACATGCTAAGAATGTATCTCAAACTAATATTTATCACTTTAGAGATAAAACTAAACATCTAAACTAAACCTTAAACAGCACTTAAACATACATATGTATATTAAAACATGATATGGTTAAAAATAAAAAAATAAACACTTATTGCATCTAACCTAACAAAAGGCTCTAAAAAAAGGCATATAAGACATTTAATGTAAAAGATAACAATGAAAACATAATGAAAAAGGAGCAATTGTGCTCATTAAGCTATATCCCTTCATAAAAGTTGAAAACTTACCTTATCTAAAGATGTTGCCTCCTAAAAATCTTTCCTTAAGTGATGGTAAGTGTGGCCATATAGTTGTATGTCTGAGGGTAAGTGAAGAGCTTGGTGACAATGGTGAGGATACATGGGTTCAAAAGGTAACCACTTTTTTACTTTCTTTTTCTCTCTCTCTCATTCTTCCTCTCTTTTTTATATGGCTTTTTGCCTTTATTTTAAAAACTTCATTGGGATCCTTTTTTAAAGCTATCAGCTGGACCATTCTCTCTTATTAATGTATAAGAATCAATCATGGCAATCTATTAAAGTTAAGGCTTAGGCTTTATAGTGTTATAGAGTCAAAAAAGGATACACTAGTTAGCCTAACTGGTTGGGGCATGAGTTTTGGCTTCTTGTAGTAATGCCTTTAAGGTTATGAAAAGGCTTTTATTCTATCTATATAGGAGTACAACATGTAGGGTGTGAGAGGTATGTTTATTGTCTTGTTCGAAGAAGAGATAAGGGTAATTTTAAACTTAGAAGATTGTAACAGAACCAAGCTTCTGAGGGCTTTTAGGAAAGAAGAAAATTTATAGCAGATCACCTCACAGCTTTTTTATATTCTAATTTTTGGACTTATCAAAACAACGTTGATTTAAACTAAAATTAAATATTTTGATTAAAACATATCGTTTCATTTAAATGAAATGACACTGTTTTAATAACCCTTGGTCAATTAGGGTTCTAAAATTAGGATTTAATTAAAAGTCAAATTAGTTCTTGATCTTTTGAATTTTTTTAATTGTACTTGTAATTACTTTATAACTTTCAGTTTAGTTCAATTTCATAATTGCCAAACTTAAACACTGACACTGAAGTTTAGCGTCTTTTTCATTTTAACCCTTAGTTTATGATTTATGTAAATTGATTTCTAATTGACCATTTAACTTTTATTTTTTTTCAATTTAGCCCCCTAATTTCACTAAATTCAATCCCTGGAGTTTTGCGTGTTTTACAAGTTGATCCTTGATTTTGATTTTTTTTTTAATTTAGCCCTTAATTGACTCTGAAACTCTAATTTTCTTGCAATTTCATCCCTGATTTCACCCATTTGAGTTTGAAAAAATTAAATTTGATTATTTAAAATTTTAATCTTCTCAATTAAGCGCAAATTAAGCTTCCAAACTTAATTTTTTCACCAATTAAATCCTTATTAAAATGAATTTGACCCATTAAAAGTCTGGTTAAATTTTTGCACCTAATTAATTCTTTTAATTTGAATCAAATTAATTCTTAAACTTAATTAATTTTTAATTGGACCTATGATTAATTAAATTGGCCAGTTAAAAGTCTAATTAAGTCCTAAAACTTAATTTTGACATAAATTCATCTAATAATTCTTTAGTTTGACCTTGAATCTGCATTGTCCTTCAGTCTTGGGAATAATGGAAGTATAATTCGACTTCCAATTTTGTTCAAAACTCTAGTTTGATTTCTCCATGCATTTGAAATTTCTCTTACCTTGTTCTTGTGAAGTTGCTAATCTTTTTTATCTTTCATTTTTGTTTATTTTTATTTTAAAAAATAAAAATTTTGAAGGTAACTCAAAATCATGTTATCATGTGATGACAATAACAACCATATCTTTATTTAATTAGAGAACTCATCATTATGTCATTAAAAAAAATAAAAGGTGAGAAATCCATACATATAGAATTAAAAGTGACATACTCAAATAATTTTTAATTGAAGATTGGTAAGTGGATATGCCAAATTTCTCAATTTATATATATATATATATATATATATATATATATATATATATGAATTTTAACATTGTACTAGCCCTTAGATAAAATAAAATAAAAATCAATGGACAATTAATCATGTAAAATTAAGAATTTTCATTTTTAATTATTGTTATTAAAAATAAATCATCAAATCAATTTTTAAATTTCCAGTTGAATAATTATAAAGGCGAATAATGCATCCTCCATCTCTATATTCATAGAAGCATCCTAAGCTTTATATCCGTCTCTATTTATAATAGAGGTAGAAGTGGACCTCTAATGTGATTTTTTTCCATGATCAATTTTTATTAAGGTCCTATTTATTTGTTGGAAAGTTTTTTTTAAGTGATTTTCTTATAAAGTGAATTATTTTTTGATGCTTGATAGTGTTATGAAAAATAAGTTGGAAAATATTTTTTAGTGTTTAGTTATGTTATGAAAAATAAGCTAAAAAATAACTTATTAATGTTTTTTTAATTTTATTGAAATAATGAGAAATAAATCTTACAAATTAAAAAAAAATCTAATTTTATAAATTATCTCAAATAAAATAAATAAAAATAAAAATAATAGAGATCAAATCTAATAGATAAAAAATTAAAAGATGATGAAATTAAAATAATTATAATTATAATTATAATTTCATAAATTATTTCAAATAAAATAAATATCAATCAAAAGAATGATGACCAAATTTTATAGATAAAAAATTTCAATTAAAAAAAAATGATAAAAGAGAAGTAAATAACAATCATAAAAGTAAAAATCAAATTTAATATAAAAATCATATTAAATTAAATTTTAAGGGATAAAATTAGAAGAAAAAATTCAAAATAAAATATACAGTAATCAAAAGTTTGAGAATAAAATTTAATATAATCAATAAATAATATAATATTTTAAAAAAAATTACAACTTTTAAAAAGTATTTTGTATTCAAAATAAAAAAAAAATATTTTTTTTAAATCCAACCAATTTTTATTTTAACTAAAATATATTTTGTGTTGACTAAATGTTTTAATAATAAATAAATATAAGAAAATTTGATTATTTTTTTTTTAAATTACGTCCCGTGAAACAAACGGATTAAGTAATGATAAAAGTAAGAGGCTGAAGCTCCAACGGCTTGACAAGAAAACCCCTCCACTTCTATATTCAAATTAATCGAGTGTTCTTGCCCATCTTCAGCTAGTTTCTATAAAAATAAAAATAAATAAAGTCCTGGAAATGGAGACAGTATCAGAGTAAGGATACTTATCGTTGTCATCCTGGAGAAGGGATTTTTTTTATATATAAAAAAATAGAATTAGAAAGATGGAAGGCAGTGAAAGCGAGGCAGTGTTCGAATCCCTAAATCTGAACCCCCAACTTTTCATCAACGAAACTCTAAACACCGTCGACGATTTGCTGGACGACGCTTTCCATTTCTTCCACCAGTCAGTACCATTTCCGTTTCTCTTTCATTTCTCTAATCATGTTACTAATTATTCTTGTTTTTTTTTGCCACCCCACAGGGAAGCATCAACCCTTTTGAAAACTGACGGCACTAGTAGATCCCAATTTATAAGCGAGGTTTTTTTTTTCCCTCTCTTAATTTATTGGATATGAGGTTAATTATTAGCCTGATGTTATTTGAATTTCATAAAAAAGGGAATTGCTTACATCCGCGATATGATACAATCGGACTTGGATACGCGGTTGGGTATGTGGGAGAAGTACTGTCTTCACCATGTTTTTGCGGTTCCTGAGGGTTTCTGTTTACCTCAAACTGTATGTTCTCTCTTAACCAATCCTTGCAGCTCTTCATTCCTGATGATATTTGTCTTGGTTTCCTTTTTCGTTTTCCACGATCGCCAACCTTTCATGGATTTTTTAAGTTTCTGTTGTGTCAACTTTCCATTTATCGGATTGCGCTGCAAGGTTTCTAGTCATACCCCATTTCAACACTTGTCAGTTCCAAAGGATATTATTATATGTCTGTTACATCACTTTCAATTCATTGTACCTCTTGAAACTTGGCGTTCATGTCAGGTAAGGCGCGGTTAAATAGATACTTGATCAACAGCTTAATTGGCTGAATAGAATTTAGCCTAGTGTACATAGTCTTAAAAGGCACAGGGGAATGTTCATCAACTGGACATGATGAGGAACAATTACATGGAATGGGATGCATATTTTCAGCACAGTAAATGTGAAAGATGGAAGGTGCTATTGATCAGTTTTTTAATGATTCGCTTCCGTGTTTCTTCTTGTGTTTTCTTGTCATAATCCCTTTCTCTTGTTTAGGGCAATGATAATTGTATTTACCTTGTGATCTAGTTGGATCTAACATCTGTTGTAATGTTGTTTATAGGAGTCACCAGCTGAGACTTTCATGTGTCAAGATTTGCTTTCTGATCCTGATCTGGATGCACAGTTGGATATCTTGAGGAACAAGCTTACTAAGGTAAGAACAACTTGTTGTAGAGCAAAAACTTCCATCCATGCGTGGTTTCCTGTTCTGTTTATTTTCTAGATTGTTTTTGTTATGTAAATATATTCTACAGGTAGGAAAGGAGTCTTCTGAGCTGAATCATGAACTCCAAGCCTTGGAAAGGCAATCTGCTTCAAGTGATCATTGTGCAGAACTTGTTAGTGAGGCCCTGCTATTATATGACCAAGCCTCTACGCAAGACATGTATCAAGGTAACCGTTGAAGCCTTGAATATGTTGGTGATTACGTGTTTACAATGCTTTGACATTTTCAGAAAGCAAGTTTTTGTTTGAGGTGGACCTTTCCAGTTTTCTGTTACTTGTGGTTTTGTTTGCTCATAGCAGTCATTATTGTTGGCAACAATCTCCACTGTTTTGAAACAGAACACTGTTGTCAATTTTGTTTCCCATTTCTGTGTCACCGCCATGTATGCCTAAGGTACTGTTGCTTCCAGTGTAAACCGAAGCCCTTAAATAGCACACTGATATTCTGATTCTCATGAGCTGTGCTTCATGTTCTAGGAGGTTTAGTGCTATGCACACACTTTCTAACTTTTTGAGTCTTTAGAATATTCAGTACTGCTGTTTTATTTTTCCCTAGATTTTATTTTTTTCCTGTAAATTATGTTTAACCAGCTTGAAGTCTTTTAAAAATGTATCTTGAACCAACACAGAATTGGTTGCAGAGCTATGCTGAGGGGATTTTGCTTGTAAATCCTTGAAAGTTTATGCAGCTCTTCAACTCTGGCTTGTGAAGAAGTTTTCGCTGATATAGTGCTCTTTATAATAAATGCCTCTTTTTTCTTCTTTCCCTTGTAGTGTATTGCAACGTGCTAGCAAGTTATACCTTGTGAATATGCTTTATCTTGTGCTATCAGCAACTTCAAAGCCACTAATGAAGAACTTCGTATATGGATGCAAGGATTTATGACAACTCTTAGTTGATCATATAATTATTTTTAAACTCAGCTCATTTAGCTGTTTATATCCCTGAAATTCCCCATAGGACAAATTGTTATGTAATTTTTATTAGTTCTGCAATTTGCTATTGACAATTGCTTCTCACAGATATGTTGTCAACCATGTCTGAACTTCATGAAAAAATGGAGAAGCTGAGGACCAGAAAGGTGGAAAACTTAGAATGCATTAGAGCAAAGAGGATTAATGATCCAAACAGAGATTTATTGGCATCAAATTACAGGAAGGGTAAAATTAACTAGCAACAATTTTGTTGTTTGGTGCCTGGCAAGCTTGGTGTGATCGCATTTAAAAGTTTGCGTTTCCTGATGCTTCCTTTTGTTTTCTAGGTCTCCCAAATGCAACAGTGGAGGATATTCAAGAATTTATGGCTGATTTAAAGCATATGTGATCTGAGCGCTTCATATGATGTCAATCAGTCTTACAACTGTGCTGTGTACCGGTGATGCTAACATGATCCGATCCTCAATAATAACCTGTAGTTATTTCTCTTCCCAGGTTCTCTAATTAGCTTTGGACAAAATGGGATAAAGGAGGCCTTGTGTTTGTCTCTGAATGGGAATTGGTAGTGGAAATGTCTTAGCCAGAGACTGTAGTGCCCCTCAACCAAGCCCCAACCCCACTACAACAATGTGTTCCAACCAGTTTGTTGTCTGTCAGTAATTCAATGATATGAAGATTCCAATCCGTACAATCCAACGTCCCAAGCTGGGGATCTGATTTGTGAACTATCTACTCGATCCTTTTCTATTTGATTTCTCAATTAGACGTTATAATATATACCAATAACAACTATTTGATTTCTCAATTAGGAAAAATTTACTTTGATAATTTCCTTAACTTTACACTTTATTTTGAAAATGTCTTCTTCTGTTCTGATCGAACAGCCCTTGAAAGCAACTCTTCGGGTCCAATAGTTGAACCATTGTTGAGTGCAGACCGTGTGTTCCGTCCGTAGTATTACTATTATTAGTATCATCAATAAGCGGAGGAAGGCACAGGCAACTTTGCTCTCTAACTTTGTTTTCTTTGCGTTTTGTTCTTATTATAGCTTTTTGGGAGTTGGGAGTTCCATTATTAATGACTCAAGTTTAAGCTTTTTGGGAGGTGGGTGGGTAGTGGGGTTGGGTTTGTTACTGGGAGTGATGGAATGAGTGGTATGATTTTGTGTGGTCACTCTCAGTGCAGAACACATGTGGTTTCCCGTTTCAAATCCCCGACAATTTTTTGTGCTGCTAGTCACAAAGTGGAATGGAGTTGTTTGAGGGGAGATTATTTGATTTATCCCAATTTCAGATGGCATGGCTTCAAGCCCCTTTTTGTATGGTTTCAAATAAAAACTAAACATGAGAGAATCGAGCATTCGCAAACACCCACAAACAAAATGAATAATATTGCTTCTTTCTGAACTGTAACCCTCCTTAGGAGCACAAATAGTAGAAAGCCATGACCTTAAGAACTCTTTCCCGGCAATATGGTTCACAACAAGAAGCCTATATACAATTATATAGCAGTGAAAACTGGAGAACAAAGAGTACATGTGGTGAGAATTACATCTGCTTTGCCTAAAAAATCATTTTCTGGAGGCCATACTGCTGAACAGAAGTACACCTAAGCCCCCAATTACTATAGTTAAAATAAGCGGAAAGGTGATGGAATCAGTGTCGGCTGTACTGTTTATAATATCTGCACGAGACCTCTCTCCCCGGTGTTCATGCAGAAGATTGGTTAGATTATCTAATTGGTGCATTATTTGACGCTGTCCCCGTGCAATTAGAAGTACCTGTTCAGGCCATGGCTTCAGCAATCAAACAAAAACAGTTTTCAAAGGAAAATAGAACAGGGAGTTAAATGTGTGGTAGCAATCAAAGCAGATTCAGATGGAAGCAATGCTGAGGTTGACTCGCACCATTTCTGAACACGCTACTGCTGATCGATTGTAAGTCACTTTGACAACATTATCCCAAACAGATCAAACTCTTATAAGCCTACTCCCCATTATGTCAACTGCTATTCCAATTCTCAAGCATGAAGGCTAAAGAAGCTTAATACACCTCTAATCCAAGGAATTTCGTCTATCAATTTCTTTAGCAAAGAGTGTCATTAACATGGTAATTAGAAATCAGAAACATATTGAGTTTTAATCTCGAAAATTGCCAGAATGTATAATTTATATCCAGTTAAATCCATATAAATCATCAACTAGTCGTCCTAGCACACAAGGATTGTTTCTCTTCACTATTTCCTTGATGTAGTTTTCCGAGCACACAAGGATAGTTTCTCCTCACTACTCCCAACAAAAAAATTACACGTTTTCTGTTATGTTTAAGACAGTTTATTCCAAAAGTATACGATACAAACACTACTATTCTAGCCTATCCTGTTCAAATGAAAATAATGTCACTTTGTTAAGTTGTTCCACTATTTCTAACAAGTGAGAATTTTACACCTATTTTCTTTGTTGTTTCAACAAATTTCAAGAACTTGAACCCAAAAGTAAAACATAAAAAGCTTACTATTGTAGCATATTTTGCTCAAAAGAAAAGACGGAGAAATATCTAACGTAGTTCTATTGAACAAGGTTGTTCCATATTCATGAATATCATGTAGAAATTAGCCTTGCACACATACACCATATTACGGTTAACCTCGTGATTTTACTCTTTTTTTCATGCCAAAAGCTCTTAAGAGATAAAGTTGTGGTACCTCTTCCATTAGTGGAGACTCCCTAGTTAACTGGGAAGAAGATGAAGAATTTGGCAGTATCGATCCAGTTAGCGAGCCATTTCCCAAGCCAGTAACAAATAGAGAAGTTGGTCCAGATCCATTGCAGGGTTCGCCTTGCAAAGCCACATTTTGTTGGCTAGCTGAAACTTTTCTGGTGGAAAACTTGGAATTGAGCTCCTCAATGCGAGATGTAAACTCATCCATCCTCTCATTCAGTGTGGAAATTTGCTCAGAGAGTTGAGTAATGACACCCTGAAACATTCCAGAAGATAAAATTATGATTAAAATAAAAATAAAAGTTACATTCAGAAGGGATGCAGGTAATGAAAACAGAAAAACTATGGGAGAGAAAAGGCAACCATTCTTGTCAGAAAAAATCAAAAGGAACAAGAGTGCATTCTCTAGCAAGTTGGATCTGACTGGCAAGAATTGTTTTACCAGAAACCATAACAAACCCATGTAAGAGGAAGAACAATTAACTAGAACTAGGGAACATACTACCTAAAAGAAGTTTGACAAGAACTTGAAACAATCATCTTCCCTATGTTCTAGATAATGAATAACAGAAAGTTCAACACTGATATTTTCTCAATTATGTCAACAGCTGAATAACTGCTGAGAATGCCGAGGAAATAGACCATTATACTGCCTTTTACCTCAATGCCTCTGATGCCAGGAATACACTCACCTGGTTGGCAACTGCAGCAGGTGACTCTACAGTTCTTCCATCAAATCTTCTATTATTAACGGCAAGTCTTGTCAGCTTGGACAGATTCTTCTCCCGTTGATTTGAATATGAGAGTGATAAACTGCTGCACATTATGTAATGTCGGATGAACCATGTTAGTTTCATAGATTGCTAGTATTAGCCTAATAGAAGCATTGCAGATATTGCTTCCAGTTCCACAATTTTGAAATTGGGACTCTTGGTTACTCTGTGAGTGAGAGTGTGTGTGAAATAAACAGTTGAAATTTCCAAACATGTACAGTTCAATTGAAAGTCGAGTGATATTTCATTCTCAAGCAATCATCCGATCAAGGAACAAGATTAATACCCAAATAGACGCCTACCTATTTGATATTCCTATCTTTCCTTTCAGTTTATTTATTTATTTTGTTCCTTTAACTGTCTTCTTGTTTAGGAGGGAAGATAAATCAAACCATGTGTCAGAACTAGAGAATACCGGCCCAGATATTTATTTCTCCTGTCTGCAGAAGCTCTGGAAAGGGCTTCTTTAGGGCTTGAAACCAAATCATCGTCGATGCTGAGCTTTGTTTTCAAATCATCTGGCAATGCCTGCAGATTGATCAGATAAGGATTGTGCGCAACTCAGGAATATATTTTCAGCTGAAAGAATCATACCATGACATCATTCACAAGCTTCTCTAGCTGAATCTGTTCTATGTATGTGCGAGGAACATATGAGCCATCCAAGCCTAGGTGCTCCGCAACATATTTAACGTATAAACGCTCTTTACCTTGCACCTTCCCATGAACAACATGGATTTAATTAGATCCAAGCTTTGCAAAATTTAGGCAATAAGCTAATAATAATGGATTGTATACTAGAAAGGTAAAACTTCCATCTCTAAAGAAACATAACAAATGAGTTGCTATTGTCTATCTGATGCACAAATGCTATTGTCTATCTGATGCACAAAATCTACAGCAGTTTATTGCCAAAGAAAATGTGATGCGTAAGCGTTGGTTATCTTAGATTGAAATAACTGGAAATAGAGAAAGGTGAACGAGAAAAGAAAGAGGACGAAGAAAGGATGGAGAGAGAGAAAGATGAAAGAAGAGGAAAGAGATAGAAGTGTTGTATGTCTTACTGTGTAGACCCACAAGATGGGGCATAAATGTCTCTTATGCCCATCTTGTAGGAAATTGAGTGAAACATCCTACTACAAAAACCCTTAGTAAAAATATAAGCTAATTGATTTCAAAGTTTACAAAAAGTATACAAATTGTCCCATCATCATTTATTTTCTTCTTGATAAAGTACTTATCAATCTCAATATGCTTTGTCTTGTCATGTTCAACTAGATTATGAGCAATATTAATGGCCGCTTTGTTATCACAAAACAAAAAAACAAGATTATCACTTGTTATTCTCAGTTTCTCCATCAGATTTTTAAGCTATAAAAATTCACAGACTCCATGTGTCATAGCCCTATATTCAGCCTCTGCACTAAACCTTGCCACCGCTGTTTGTTTCTAGCTTCTCTATGAAACTAGATTACCACCAATAAAAATGTAATATCTAGATGTAGACTTTTTATCATTTGGAAATCTAGGCTAGTCAACTTCAGTAAGGACTTCCATCATCAAATGACCATTATTAGAAAACAACAGTACTTTTACAGGAGCTAACTTCAAATATCTAAGAATACGATATTCAATATTCAGATGAGGTGAGCGAGGATTATGCATAAATTGACTAATCATAGATGAGTATAGGAGAGAGCAGTCAACCTCCCAACTAATCTTTGATATCTCTCTCTATCCGCTAGCTCACCTATACAACCTTTGTGGTGATGGTTGGTTTCCTTTATAGAATTAATAGGTTTGCATCCCAACATTTCAGTCTATGTAAGTATGTAAGTAAATAAAGGATATACTTTCTTCGAGAAATCAAGCCGCCCTTATTTGATCGAGCAAGTTCGATTCTCAAGAACTATCACAATTTTCCCTTGATCTCAAACCTCTAGGCAAGATAAACCTTCAACAAGGTGATTTCTTCATAATCATTTCTTGTCACCACAATATCATCAAACATATACAATGAGAGTCGTGGTCTTACCATTACAATGTTTGATGAACCAAGTGTGATCTGCATTACTTTGTTTGTCCCAAAACGAACTATAATTTTGCTAAATTTATCAAAACAAGCTCGTGGAGGTTGTTTTAACCCATAATTTTGTCCTTTTGCAAGCAAAACCAAGGGTACCTTCATGTAAACCTCTTCTTTCAAATCTCCATGCAAAAAAAGCATTCTTTACATCTAATTATTGTAAATCCCAACCCAAATTTACACCACAAGATAAAAGGACCCGCATAGTGATCATTTTTGCTACTAGAACAAATGTTTACAAATAATCAATGCCAAAGGTTTGAGTGAAGCCTTTTCCACCAATCTTGCTTTGAGCCCATCAAGTTTTTGTTTAACAACAACAAAAACCTACTTACATCCTAATGTTTCTTCTCAGAAGAAAAGGTGGTAAGCTTCCATGTGTCATTCTTTGCCAACACATTCATTTCCTCCACCATAGATATTTTTCAATTTGGTTCCCCTATAGCTTCCTTCCAAGCATTTGTAATTAGTGTAGAAAACAAAGAACATTTAAAGGCTCTAAATGAAGAAGATAAACAAGTCATACAAAATAAAATTAGATATAGGATACTCAATACAATTTTGAAGGAAGATCATCAGCATCAAAACTATGAACAAAAGACTCAAAAATGGTGATAGGAGGTATACCAAAAGGAGAAGATCGTGACATTGAATCAAAGGTTGGCTATTGACTTGGTCGAGTATGCAAAATAGCTTTATCTATTGGCTTCCTCTGAGAGTAAGTCAAGATCTTCTTCTCCCCATCTTTTGAGATATTGTATCTTTCTTCTCCTTCTTTATTTCTAGTCCCCACCTCTTTCTCCTCATCTATAGAATTATCCTTCTCTTTCTCCCCCCTCACTTCCATTTTCTAAATCAAATTTGGAATGCTATAGAGAAGACAAGGACAAAGTCAGATTTTCCTTTACACCACTCCCCCCCTAAAGAGATGAGTTAGTGAAATAGGCCTCAGTCTCATAAAATGTCACATTCATATTAACAAATGTTTTTCTGCTAGGAGGATGACAACATCTATAACCTTTTTGAGTGGCAAATTAACCAGTAAATACACATTTTAGAGCTTTAGATTCTAATTTTCCAACTGTTTGTTAATGAACTCGAACAAAACATACACAACCAAACACATTAGGAGGAACTACAAAAGAGCAAATGTCTCTAGATAATCAATGTCAAAATGTAATGCTTCTCTTATTAATAGATGAATAAGTAACATGTGTATGCTTTGTAGATTCACATACATCATATAATAAGTTCTTTCACATTATAGTGTTTTTGACATGGTTGGAAAGATCCTATTTAAGGCTATAAAAGAACAATGCCCTAAACAATTATGCCCACTGATATAACTGTTGTTGAGCAGTCATTGAAGAATCAAGTTTCAAAGTATATCTACCTATACTTGTCCCAACCAGGTTAACAAAATCCACATTCAATAGATACAAGTCATCTTTCACTGTACCACAGCTAATCACCTTCCTCATCTTCTAAGTCCTTAAAACACAAAATAATTTGAAAAGAATGAGACTTTACAATTTAAATCTTTTGTTATTTTACTAAAAGAAGACAAATTATTAAAAAAAATGGGGAACATGAAGAATTGAAGACAAGAAAAGTAAGAGTGCATTAAACTAAACCTTTCTCAGAAACAAAACATAGAGTGGAATTATTTGCTCCTGAATAAGATAATAAGATAAAAAATGTTCAGAAGATCTAGTCACGTGATCAATTGCTCCTAAATCTATAACTCATGGACTAGAATCAGCTAGTGGAATTATTTAGAGCTGTGACATTTATAATTGTATGAGCAAAGTTGGATGAGAAATTGGAGGGAGATTCAAGCTTGGTCATCAGATGTCTAATCCTCCTTAGAAAGAGTGGAAGAATTTAAGTCTCCACCTGAAGCTGAAATTTCATTCACCACTAACATGTGAGCCTGTGATCAGATAGGTCCAACCCTTTCTCCTCCATGTCCCTTGGTAGAACTTCCATAAAGTTTCTAGTAGGTTTCTCTAGTGTGTTTAGTACACCTGCAATAATCATATTTCAATTGCTCTTTGTCTGATATTCCTTCATCACTAAATCAAGTTTGTCCTTTATTATCCCATTGAGGAAAATGGACAATCATGGTTGATCTTTGTGGAATTACATGTTGTAATATAACATTCCTCCTACTCTCTTTATTTTAAACATATGAGTATGTTTGTCTTAATGAAGGACAATGATCCTTATCTTACCAAGAACCTAAACCCTAATTTGATCGTACTCCATATTGAGTCCAACAAAGAAGTCAATAACTTTCTTTATCCACTAACTTCTGAAATTTAGCTGCATCATTTGGACAATCAACTTGAAAGTCTTGATAGAAATTCAACTTCTGCCATAAACTGTTGAGTTCTGCAAAATATTAAGCTACAATCATCCCACCCTCATGTATCTTATTACGTAGCTCAAAAACTTACCCTGTTTGGTCTCATGTATCGTATTACGTAGCTCAAAAACTTAGGTATCATTACCAAGTTAATAGCATGTTTGATTAGCAACACTCTACATTTTTTTACACAGAATCAAGGAGTAGATAACCATAAGCAATAGAAGGCTCCATGGAGTTAATGTGCCAAGACATAACTAATGAGCTTTCCGAATACCATCAATTAAGCGATGGGTTTGTTGTTGCTTGCCTTCCTTGTTCTTCTGTGATATAATCATACAATCCTTGGGCTTTGATAAATAATAGGCATGATTGCGACCATACAAGATATTTGATTCCATTTAATTTAACAAGACTAATATGAAGTGAGGGATTATCACCAAAAGCTCTAACTCGACTTCCATTACTCTTGCTAATATCATTTTTCAAGTTCCCCCTGAACTTACATCTGTCATGTTTAAAACTAGTACAATCGAACCAAAATTAATCTCAACTCTACAAGAGACCACTTGACTTTTGCTAATCCTTAAAAACCAAGACAAACTCAGTTAAGCATGACAAAATTGGTCTGAATGCCCTTTTCCCTTCATTATATAGAGAAGTTTTATATAATTAATGGCAGATTTCCAGCATCTAAATGCTATACAAGGTAAGTATTAATGGCAGATTTCCAGCACTTAAATGCTATACAAGGTAAGTAAACATCCCTAAAATAATACAAATCAAATCCCTAAATTATCCATAACAAAGCATATCTTCAAAAATGCCAAATATCTTGATCAAAACAATCCCTAAAAGTGGATACATTTTTATCAAACAATCTCTCTACAAGTTAGCAAAGTAAATGACATCATTTTTTGTTGAAACCATATGGCTTTTGTTGCTAGGTAAAAGAGCTTTCAAAAACAGGAAAAGGGACATCATCTGACATCAACACGATGGCATCACTGATGTCAGCATAAGGTTGACTTTTGTTAGTGTTCTTAGTGCTCTGATACCACCATGTTGGTTTTCTTAGATTGAAATAACTGAAAATGGAGAAAGGAGAAGAGGAAGAAGAAAGGATGAAGAGAGAGAAATGAAAGAAGAGGAAAGAGATAAATTGCGTGTCCTTACTGTATAGACCCCCAATATAGACATATATAGAGTATGTATGCAATTACATAAATACCCTGGAAATAGTAAGGCGATGGGGTAATGTGGTCAGTTGATCAACACAACTATTTTAATAGCGGCAGTTGGCTTGGATTTTCAACTGGATAGAAAGTTGAAACTCAAATGAGCGAATCATGTTAAAAAGCATAGTTAAGCCAAGTTATGAGATAAGTTGGAGAGATTAGAACAGAAAACTATTGAGAAAAGAGATACTAACTGAAACGCAGAGAAGATCATGAAAGCAAAACAGCTATAGAAAAGCTAATAATTGAATCACAGCACAAATAGACAGAGTGTTCATCCATGTCAAAAAGTGGAAATATAGAACAGAATGCATAATTGCAATAAAAGGAGAACAGCATGTAGTACCTGAACATAGTGGCGATTAAGTTGTTCAAGCCAGTCAGTTTTGATGGAAACCCTATCATCACAGAAGACATGACTGCTTCTTTTCAGGATGGTTGCAATTGTGTACCCCAATGCCATCAACCCTCCAAGAAGACGTACACTAACCTCAAAGGTTATCCTAGGTGAGATTATAAATGGACTATCTGTAACCCATTCCTGAAACAGAAGCATAAAGGTTAGAAACCCAAACTTCTTAGCACCGTTAGTATCCACAAACTATTCAGCAAAAATCTTAATAATGAAATTAGGCAAGTGAACAAGTTTAATTGAGCAATAAAAAGCAAAGCATTTCTATCATATACAGGTATATATCTTTTCAGAGGTGTATCTGCACTTGTTATTTAATTTTAGTTTTTAAACAGCCAAATGGGCTCTCTAAGATTTGTTGAAACTTTTTCTTCATATTACTACTTCCTAAGTGAAAGTGTTTCTCCATTTTCTTCTTGATGTTTATCGGTCAAAACATACGCAATCGCCTAATCATTGATTGCATGAAGATTATTAATTTTCCTTTATTTGCAAAAGTCATATTATGGAAGACAGCACCATATTCTCTCAAATTACATTTGATAAGACGAACGGCCTGAGTCAAAAGAGTATTGAGTCTTTAGAACAAGAGAGAAAGATGACAAATACCACTAGATTCCACGACTCCAAATAAAAGCAACAGCTCTCTTAAATTATAGAAATATTGTATGATAGCCAACCACCGAAATTCTAGGATCTAAAATCTCAAAGAGCATAACAGAATTTGTTTTCACGGGCTAAACGATCAGCTCACACATCAGCACTGGCTGGGTAAAGAAATAGCAAGAAAACAGCATGGTCAACAAAGTATATAAGGTGTGGCATTACTAGAAAAGCAAATTGAGCAAAAGCTTAGAAGTGAAAAATGCCAATTTTTTGAAAATGACAGTATAAATCTGAAATCATACCCTAGAATTACTTGATTCTAGACCTATAATTGGAGTTTATATCAAGCCTGATTAATTAATTAATTATGGGCAGTAGGACAACTAATTCATTTGTAGAAGGGGTAAAAAGACCTATTTCATAATAATAATTTCCAACTGCAAAACTTGTCTAAGAAGGTGCTAAATCTGCAATCATCCAAACCTCAAACATGAGATTGTATTTTCCATCCCTGTTTCTCATTCTTAGATACGATTGACATGCTTCAGGATCTTCACCAGGTGGTAGAAGATATATGTCATATGTTTCCTCCTTTGTTTCCTTGTGTTCTTCAGAAAGAATGGCCTTAATCTGTTCAACTGTCACTGACCTTGTTGACTGCAGCAAAAGAAAGTAGATGTATAGTTGAAACAAGAATGTAACCATGGCTCTTAACATGAGAAACCATTATAAATTTGGCAGGAAGAAGTACACGTAGATTTACCTTTAAAATGTAAGTTGGGTTCTGAAACCCCGAGAAAGGATTAAACTTGTTGATGATTTTAATGTGTGCAGTTTGGAGATCTGGCTCAATAAAAGCCTTGTACATGGGATAAACCTGTTGAGCCAACAATAAAAAAGTGCAGAGGAATTACCAAAAAATCTAAATAATTTGGATATCATAGGAAACACATCAAGGAAATGCCTGATAAAATGTACACAGTTAGGCTACAAGATAATATATTAGCTTGGATCAGCAAATCACCGTTTCTGAGATTTGATGAATTATTTCTTCAGGCTCTTGGCCAGCACGTTGAATATCTCGCAAAACCCTTTTGACAAGGTCAAAATGAACACCACCAGTGACAGACACACGGAGATCTAACAAAGGTCGCAGTCTTTCGCTTAAGGCATAGATGCCTTCAATAATCACAATGCGGGAACTAGGGACTTCTACAGTCCTGTTAGAAGTATAGCTGAGAAATTATTACTAGGAACAAATAGATTTCTGAAAAAGTGGTGAAGATCTCATGAACATAGCAAGAAAGCATGAACTAGAAATCCCATGAGACGTTCTGGCATTCTTGATGGCATATCATAAAAAAGTGAGGGCCTCCATGAATGCATCATAATTCATTTCATCCCCGGGCTCCTCTCCTAGTGTTGGTAAAACAAGTAGAGATAGCATGACATGCAGGAAAAAAAAAATTCATATATTCAAAAATAGGCCAGAGAGAACCAGAACCTGTAACCTATGCGAGAGCTAGTCTTGAAGTCGTATATGGGAACCTGAACAGGTTTCCCTGCTTTTAAACCATGTATATTATCGAGAAGTGTATTATAATCCATCAACCGTGGATCTGTTTCAAAAAATTAAAATCATTAGAATTCTAAGAATCCCCATTCTCTAATCACTATGTTGATGGATCAGTGATTAAAAAGCAGCCCTAAACTGATGAACAAAATATGCACAAATAATTTTCTCATTACAATTTGCAAGGACCATAAGAATTTGAACTGCATGAACAACTCAAAACTAACCTTATTATTGGCAGGATATTCACCTCATAGACTACCCACTAAATCCTTCTATTGTGTGTTTGGTGCACCGGCAGTTTATTCTCATTGATACAAGATGCTTAAATTACATTTTCCACCAGCTAAATGAGATTAAAACTATATTTCCACACCTTAAACTCAAACTAGAATGATGCTTCATCTCAGTGTAGGAGACCTAGACCAAGATATCTTGCATGATATCTGCCTTGAGATGTTTAAGGTAAAAGGATGTCAGGCAACAGAGAATAAATGAAGGACATTTGTTTGAAAGCACTGCAGGCAATGCAGTTAGTTTGCTGCCAACTTCTAAGAAAATTCACTATTGTCAGAAGTCCTAAATGCCAAAACCACATGTCACATAGGGGTGACACTGTGAGCCATAATCATGACTGCAATAGTTTGGGAAACAGCTTGAGCACTTT
The DNA here is from genome assembly GCF_000495115.2 of Populus euphratica. Classification (NCBI taxonomy): domain Eukaryota; kingdom Viridiplantae; phylum Streptophyta; class Magnoliopsida; order Malpighiales; family Salicaceae; genus Populus; species Populus euphratica. The sequence goes on along the minus strand of NW_011500363.1, from coordinate 46,595 downwards.
TCACTGAAAATTAAGTTCTATTTTTTATTTTAGGTTACAAACACTCAAAATTGAGTTAACACACAAACTACATCACCAGAAATAAATTTCAAGAGCATTTTCATATTCACCATAAATAGATTACCATAGTTAAATTTCTAATCAGTTTTTCTAGAGCTTATAATTTAATTTCCATAATTATCCGCAATCTCATATGGCCAAAGCCATTCCATATTTGCTACAATATGCAGCCACCACCATTTGGAATTTATATATAAGATCATTTATGCTGTTACCTGAATTACCTCAATTTACTTCTTCATTGAGCTCTCCAAATGTTCACTTGAAACACCTGGTACTTTGAGCTTAAGGTCCTAAACTTTGCCAATTTTATATTAGATTCAACAACTATCCTCTAGAACTCCTCGTGTCCTAATAACCATTCATGTACTTTTCTCTTTCTTATTTTAATCACGACCAATACCAATCACTATCCCCTATCGCTTGGTGGTAGAACCAAATCTACAAGAGCGAAAACTTTGACTCTTCTACAAGCCCTTTTTACAACATTTCTTCTTTTTTGCTAACCATAATTCTGCTTCTTTGGCTATCAGACCAGCTATGTATAAGCCAAGTAATGACTCTCCAGGAACTCATCTACCAGGGCATCAATCCATTTTAGCAACTGACATATGCTAGTTCTATTGGTCACACATAAGAACTGTGACATTACTCATTTTAACAATGAGAAATTCTACAAAGAGTTTATCCTTTTTCAGCCCTTTTACCATGTTTAAAATTACATGAGCATTTGCAACCATCTTTGCATAGAAGCAGAGGTCACCTAACAACATTTTCAAACACAGCCATGCATGTCGGTAATCAAAACGGAAGTCACTCATTCTATCCCCCTTTAAAATTCAATTAGTGAAAATAGGCGGAGCCACCAGAAGAAGTTACTGAAATGAGGCTAAAGGACAGAAATGATTTTTACCATCAAAGTTTCCATCAATGATTCGACTTGAATCATTGTAGTTATCCATGGTTATGACAGCAATACTGGGCATAAAGTTGAGCACCTTCTCAGTGAATACAGTCTTTCCGGCGCCAGAAGGACCTGCTACTCCAACTAATATTAATCCATCATTCTTTTGGGCCAGCAACTGGCATGCACGGATTACTATAAAGAAACCTTTCTCAAACGACAATGTTTCTCCAATTGGAACAATCTCATAGCGATCAGAGTCCTTTTTAACTGCTTGGACCTGATCTCTCAAGAGACCGGAACGCCGCCTAGGTGAATCAACACCCGGAGAAGTAGTATCTTGAGCCATTTACTACTCTGTTGTACAAACAACATTGCAGTGCTTTAGATTTAACCGAATTATCTTTTAAAACATAAATAAATAAAAATACCATCCATCCTAATTTCTACAGAGAGATATCATTTTCAACAACAAGAAGTTTCTGAAGCAACCCCGAATTCCCTTATTTAGCAAAATCGTTCTTCCTTACAAGAAATCATTTTCAGGGTCATGATCATGCTGAATAAAAAGTTTTTTTGACAGGGTAACAATCCGCTTAAATTTGCAATCAAACTTCAACTACAACTCTAAGGAGTAAACAGTGGAAGCAGTGAACATAAAATCAGTAAAAATAATACTGGATGCAATATATATGTATATACCTTTATATTGCTTTTGTCTCTCTCTTTCTTTATTCCTTGATTATTGGATTTTCAGAGCTATAAACAGGGACTTGAAACCTGTTGGACTTCTTTTTTCTGGACTATTAGGTTAAAGAGTGGAGTGATTACAAGAGAAGGTGGGAGGAATGTCATGTGGTGGACTTGATTAACAGAGATCGTTGGTTCATTCATTAGGAGGATGGGTTCTAGCAAGTGATAGGACGTGGACCATAAAACGTCCTGCTGCTGATATCATAACCACAAAGATAGTCTTCTCTTCTCTTCCCTTCCCTTCCCTTCCCTTCTTTCCCTTTCTTTCTCTACAAGTGGAGCGTACCGTTTTCAGTTCCCAACTTTTTGTTTAACGTAAAAATTTTCTTTAAAAAAAAAAAAAACCTATAAGAGACCTCCCTCTCCTGGTCTCTTTCTATCTCTCGAGTTACCTCTTTGCTTTCGGAGCAAAATTATTTTTAATATTAGTGTATTAAAATAATTTAAAAATATTAAAAATATATTTATTTAAAATGAATAAAAAATAAAAATTTTAAATTTTTAAAATATTTTTAATATATAAAAATAAACAGTTTACAACGTATTACTAGATAGTTTATGCTAAGAAGTAGACAAAAGTTTTTTTCTTTTTAAAAAATTTAATGATATTAAATGAGCCAAATTATTTTATAAAAAAAATATCATGACAACATTAAAAAAAGCATTTGCAGAAAATAAATAAATTATAAAACTCAATTTTCAAACAACTCAATGCTAAATAATAAAATTAAAAAAAAATAAAATAAAATAACATAAGTCAACATGAATTAGTAACCTGCAATCGAGTTGTGAGCTCAAAACAACGCTATAATAAGCAAATCAAGAAAAACTAAGATGCCTAATTCCCAACAATTTAAATATAAAAAGATAAAATTGAAAAAAAATCAATTAGCAAAGAGAATAAAAAAATACCAAAAACTTGGGCAAGTTCATCAAACTTCATGAGTTGAATAATGCAAAATGGATCACTTAATATAAGGCAAAATAAGAAAAAAATATGAAAGTCAATTCTCAAACAAACCAAATACTAAAAGAGAATTAAAAAAAAATCAATCTTAAAAAACAACCCAAAAGAAATACTCGAGTCAACCTGAGTTAAACTGTTAAACCCATGATCAAGGTCATAAGATTAGAATAAAGGAATACAAAGAAAATCACAAAGTCTAATTGTCAATAAATCTAATGTCAAATCATGAAATTCAAAAAAAAAATTGTAAAAATCAATAGTTTTAAAAAAAGACTGATGTCAACCTAGATTAACCTTTTAAATATGAGATTCAAGATGACCCTGTAAAAAATAACAAAGCTCAATTCTCAAACAATCAATATTGAATGATAAAATTAAAAAAAAAATCAATTCTAAAAATCAACACTTGATACTACCAGTGTTGTTGATTTAGACTTCATGGTATTTCAAAAATAATAACTTTAGATTGAGATTCCAAGTTTATGACTTTTTAGCATACACTTTCTACAAAACTCATATTCAATTCAGCACTACTTATCATTTACATACTTATGAACAAACTAAAATTGTTAATAGGAGTTTGAAAAGTCTTTTGAGAAGTTTGGTGAAAAAGAATATTCAAGATTGGGATCTTATTTTCTATTAAGTGAGTTTGTTTTAATCATTCCACTAGCCAAAATATTAGTTATAATTATTTTCAAAATGTGTATGGTTAGAATCTATTAAGTCCATTGGACTTAATTTCACTTCTAATAAATTAGAATTTCAATGATGATGTTATAAAAAGAACAAAACAGCTTAAGAAGTTACAAGAACAAGGTTTTCACAAGATTATTTGGCAGCTTAAGCAGTTGTTAACTAGTATTATAATCATTAAAAATCTTAACTAGTCTTCAGAATGGCAAGAGACTGGTTATGCTAGAGATTAGATAATCATTCTTAAAATATCTTAGGTTAGACAGACCGCATTGCTAATTTTATCTTAAATGCTAAGGTTTGTTATGTAATTAGTACTTAAAAGTGTATTTTTATCAAGGTTTTATATCATTATTTTGTACTTGAAATATCAATAACTCCTTAATTAAAACATGTTTTATAATAACAATTCTGATAATATAAGATACCTTGAATTTATAGTAAATGTTCATTTTAAATGTAGGCCTATCACATAAATTAAAGGATTGATTGATAACTTTAACTAATGAAATTAAGAAAACAAAGAAAATGTTAAGTTTAGAAAAGAGATTCTAGTTGAATTCAAACTGAAATACCATTCGATTATTGGATCATAAATGAAGATGTAGAATTTGATTTAAGTTTGGTCTATATGGGTGGAAAGTTAAGACATAGGCTTAAAACTTTTGTGAGAGCCTAGGATTTAGAAAGATCCTTTTCAAGTTCAAATTGTAGTAATAATAAAAAAGTTAGAATTTATCCTATAACTTAAACATTGTTTAGTGTTCAGCCCATATCTCGAGTTCTAAAAGTCCAAATGCATAGTTTTTTTTTTGTTGGAAAGCTAAGATAATTTTTCAGAACTTTCATGAAGACTATCTATTCAAATTCTAATGTTATCAATGACGTTTTATTCAAACAATAAGATAATGAATGTCACAAAGTCAAGAGATGGTCATTCACTCAACAATCAGTCATCAAATCAATAGTTTTGAATTTTAACTTGTAAAAGTAGACATTTGCCATGCATTTAGACATCTTAGTTTTCAGATCAAGATCATATTCTGCCTTTTTTTATATATTGTTATAATGTTTAAGTTTTGCTTTCATTAATCTCTTGTTTATGCATTTCATTTGCTTTATTATACTTATATAATCACGTTCTTCTCTTGTTTATCTATATTTCTCTTATTCATAATGTTCAGCTAGGTTTAATATGTTAAGGTGAAAAGGTTTCACTAATGATATTGAGATATATATAATATAAACTCCATATGAATTTTAATGTTTGATGATAACATGTTTTGTATTTGTTATCTTACTCACTCTTAATACATTACTGGTTAAATGGTTAATCTAATTTTTTGTTAAACAACCCTAGGTATGACAAATATTTGGTCTTTTCATAGCCCAACTGTATGGTATAACCGACACATATGTTATAAAAGGAACTTGATTTATTGCCAACTTAAGTTATCACCATGAATACTTGATAACATTTACAAGTATTGACATTACTCAAATAAGATAATTAATATAATCATATTAATAAATTATAATTCGATTGGAACATCTTTTATGCGTGGTTTATAGTTGAATAATAAAAAAAAATTATATTATACTTATTTAAAATACCATTAGTGGATTCTCTAGCCTTGATAATTGTTTTATATTTGTTTAAAGATTTACATCAATATTACATCTCAAAGTTCTCTTCAACTCCTGTCATATTATTATCTATTTCTTTATTTGTCATTTATATAGTTAATCTCCATGTTGTTTGACTCCGGTTTTACCGAGTTATTTATTATTTCAACACTCCTATACTTGGGAGAAGACATCAATGTTTTGGTTATGTCATTGTGCTTTCTCTATAATATTTTTTACTCTAATCTCAGAATATTGAGATTGATACTATCAATAAATATAAGGATTGATATTTTTTACTCTAGTGTTAGAAAATACAAAGATTGATATTTATAACTCTAGCATCAATAAAATCATGATCAATATTTTTGATTCTAGCGTTTATAAATAATAAGGTAAATATTCATCATGAATCTACTTATTCAAACAATTCTAGCTTTGAGTTCTAAAATGATCATTAGACTTGCAGGAACCTTTTATTCAAAAACCTTTTCATTGTTTAAAGAATAAAAAGTGATGGATTTTGATTCATTTTTTTTAGGTAGCCCAATGGCTATTTATTTTAGGCTAAGTTTTTAATATGTTTAATAAGTTTTATCAAACTAAACAAATACATGCAAAACAATATATTTTTTAATGCAAAAAACACAAAATGACTTCTTTGTTTTGTTTTGTTTTATGCTAGCCATAATATTTTTATGCTATATTATTAAAAGACATATTATTTTATTTTATTTTTATGGTATTTTTATTTATTTTTTATGTTATTTGTTTTAACACATGCAAAAAATTAAAAATCATGCAACACACATCTATTTTACTAAAAGGTTGTTTCCTTTTTTTAAAAAAATATTTTACTTGAATTTTTTTTACATCATTTTAATTTGCAGATATCAAAATAATTTTTTTAAAAATAAATAAAAAATATTATTTTCATGTATTTTAAAACAAAAGGTACTTTTAAAAACAACAGTTACCACATATCCTTACCCTTTCTAATTCACAAATAGACACATATCAATTACACATATTTACAATTTATTTAATAAACATAAATTTATCAAAAACTTGCATACCACCTTCCAGACAAGGTCTGAGTAGTTAGAAAAGCTATCAGGATGCATTGGATGTTTAGAGACAATAGCAGAACCCATGTGTTGCCATGATTGGTGGCATGCGGATCCATGCATTATTGCCAATTAAAAAGGAGAATCGTTGGATCGGGCAGCTCTTCCTTCCCCTACCAGTGATAAGCTTCATTATCTCTTATTTAGATCTGATTTTTTTTTTGTTTCACTCTCTCTACTAGATCTTTTTCTTCTTCTTTAGGTGGTTGAATGTTATTGTCTCTAATAGTAGTCATCTATTGCTTCATAGCGAGGAGAGGAAAGACTATGACTGATAGTTTGAGAAGAAAAATGATTTTGCTATTGATGATGCAGTCTTCGATTGTTGGGTTGAGGCCGTTAGTACTAATGGTGTCTTATTGTAGTTGACAATGATATTGTTATGGGTTTATGGGTGAAGGGAGGTTGGTGTGTATGAGCTAGCCGTGAGGAAGATGTTATTAATGGTACAATGACTTAAAAAACTAGTAGAAGAAAGGGAAATAAAGGACCTACTTGGTTCATGTTGTTAATGGTTTAAGTGAAAGAAGGATGAAGATGGGTTTCTGTGGGTTTTTTTTTTCTTCCAATGGTGATAGTTTTTCTTTTTCTTTTTTGAAAATGATATGTTAGAGAATTTGAGATGCAATATTGGGTTTGAAAAAAAAAAACAAAAGAAAAAGCTCTCCTTGGTGGTGACAACTGTTAAGTCTTTGTTTTTTTAGAAAAGGGGGATTATGTTTCTTTTTGTATCTAGTTTTGCTATTTACATAGATTTATCTTTTCTGCACCCAATCTAAAATCCTTCCTCATTTCTATGCGCTGAGATTTATATTTATAATATATAAGTTTAGAGCATATAGAACTTAAAGTCCTAAATAAATTTTTTTTCTTGAAATTTAAGTTTAATTAGGATTTTAAAATCAAATTTAAAAATAAATAACTAAAATTTATCATGATGATCCTTTTTAAATTGAATATTATGAGAAAATAATTAAAACACATTATAATCCCTAATTTTTTCATAACTTTATAAATCACTTACTTAATCAAAATTAGTTCTCGAAATTTTATCAAATTTAACCCCCCTTAAAAATTAAAACAAAACCAAATGGGGTCAAAATTGAATTATAACAAGATGAATTAATTATTCAGAAATAAAACTTATGACTGAGGGTTTGCTTTTACTCTTGGTTCCTCGTAAAGTTATTTTGATTTATCAAAGAATTAACCAAGTTTCCTGGATTTTTTATACTGCTCATTCATGTATTTTCATAAACATTAGGTAAAGGTACATTTTGTTATAGTCTTGATGTCTCCATACAAATTATCATTGTGTCATATTCAATTACAAACTTGAATTTAACTTTCTTGAAAATGATGGATTTAACTATGAGATTTTAAATTTTTATATTCATAGGGTTCATATTAAATAAGCATTATAAATATGTAAAGTTCAAAAAATATGATTTGATTTGGATACATCTAGGCAAGGAAAGGTTTTCACAGCAAAGGTTTTTTAAACTAAAACCTAGGGCTGGGGGTCCATTTAAGATTTGATATCAAGGGTTTTTTTTTTTTTTTAAATAATAGTAAAACTATAATATTTACTATAAGAGATTTTTAGCCATTGGTTGAAATATAATGACAATCCTATAAATAATTCAATATTTGTTTTTAATTTTTTTTGGCACATAAAAAATGAGGGTATAAAATATCTAAACTCTAGGATAAAATGTTATTTTTTTTTTGAAAGAATAGAAATAAAGTAAAAAATAAGTAAGCTAGAGGAGATTTGTGTTATTATTCCTATTTTTTAATTGAAAAGTAAATGTTGTTTATTCTTTATAAAATAAAATAAATAATACATGTACTTATAAATTAAATAAAAATTGTTAATACTAATTAAATATGAAATCATGAAGCTAATTATTATAATAAAAAAAAAAGATATCTCATCTAGCTTATACCAACTATTCTTTTCATTTTAAATGTTTTTATTTATTTTATCTTAGCAACAATTTGGGGTTACTAAAAACAAATAATTTTTGTTTTTATAAAGTCTTTATATAAATTCAACTAATTCATATAAAATATATAAACAAAATTGAGATAAATCAAACTAATTTTTTGAAGTATCATATAATTAAAAATATATAAAAGATGAATCATTATTTAAAAAACAAAACCAATTCAATTTGTTTTTTAAAAAAAGAGGGAGGACATAAATCATATTTAAATAGAAAAATAATATAAAAATAAAAATAAAATCAAGTCTACATGCATGATCTTAATAAAAATCTTGGACCTGTGATTAGTTTTTTTATTTGTTTCTCGAGAGCTGATGATATGTTATCATTTTATTTTATTTTATTTGGGTTACAAGTTGTTTGTAGTAATGGGTGACCTGTTCTTGACTAGTTTGTTTTCTAATCAGCTTGAGTGATTAAAAAATTAAGGTATAAGTTTTTAGATCTTAAAAACTTATTTTAGCTTGTGTTTTATATGAAAACACTATTAAAATACAATATAAACCTTAAAAAATTACTTACCAAATCCAAATCCAAAGTACCTTAAAATTACTTAAAATAAAATAAAAATTAACCATAAAAAACTAAATGAAACTTAATCTATTTTCATATACTTGTTTAGAGAAAAATATTAACTTTATTGAAGTTTGATAGAAAAGAAAAACCTATTATTGCAGGGATTATTTTTTTTGGTTGGAGATTATGACTAACTAATAATTTTTTTTTATTTGTTATTTTTTGATTAGTTTTTATCTAATCTCTCAAATAATTTTTTAATTCAAAAGAAAAATGTAAAAAAAAAAAAAGAGGATAGAAGTGGAGCAAAAAAAAATTAGGTGAACTCAAAACCACTTTTTTCACGTTTTTGAGATTGGCAATGTTTCTCGTGTTTAACACTTTGATACTCTCACTTTTGGATTTTTCTTTCTTTCCAAATTAGATTAATTAAAAAAAGAAGAAGAAGCTGAAGCACCACAATTATTAATTGTAAGAAGTGGGGGCAGCTCATTGGCTATTTTTCTAAATTATTAATGTTTCTGTGGTCGTATTTGTTTTTACTTGCCAGCCAATAACAAAACATCGACACAGCGCAGTCTCTCTCTGTTCTTTGCCTTTCCTTAAACGGAAGCGAGAAGAATTCACTCAAGTTCTCTTTGGATTTTGTACTCTTTTTATTTTTTTAAAATCCAAGAATTCGTTGTTTTATAATCTGTTTCAACTTACCTGAAATCGGAATTCTCTCTCTATGCAACAGAGGGAGATGGTAGTGATAAGAGAGGCACCGGCTGTTCATGGATACCGCATGCCTGCGGAGTGGGAGTCCCACTCACAGACTTGGATGGGCTGGCCTGTTAGTATACATACATATAGAACCTTTACTTGTTAATTGCCACTTTATATTGTGTTTTTCACTGTGATGCGATCAATCATTTTCCTTAACAGTGACTGAAAGTAGGTTCTTTTCTAATTCCTAGGCTTTCTTCAGTATAGGGAAACCAACTGTCCCGCAGGACGACTGCATGATTCTAAGTAGAGTGACTGTTTGTTTTCTTTTGTTTCGTGTTTTTGGGACATGCTCACATCCAGAGTGTGTTGTTGAGCTTCTTCTTGAGATCCGTTTTACAAAGAAAGAAAGAAAGAAAGAAAGAAAGGTCTTCTTTTCTTTTAGCAGAGAAATAGGTTTATTTATATCATTTGATAAACTGTGTTAATTTTTCGTAATACGAACCACAACAACTATCTTATTCCTGTAGAAATTCGAGAATCTGTTGATCCATACCATTACTTGTTGGGAAATTTTTTCCATACCTTTTGTGGTTGCAATGCAGATGGGTTCTCACTTTTCAAGCAGTAATTGTGGATATTTTTTCTCTTCTCTTCTCTGCTCCTCTTTCTTTCTTTCTTTCTTTCTTTCTTTCTTTTTTGAAAAAAAAAGAAGAGAAAAGCTCCTAAAGCCTGTCATAGAATCAAGTATTTATGGTTTGCTTTGCAGGAGCGCCGGGATAACTGGCGAGACAATGCATTACATGCACAACTTGTTTTCACCAAAGTGGCAATTGCAATTTCAAAGTTTGAGCCTGTAACTGTCTGTGCAAGCTCTGCTCAGGTTGTTCGACATTTTAACAAATTGACGTCTTACGTTTTTGTTATGGGATTTGAATTTGTTCTCAACTGAGTTAAAAATTTTTCATTTGACTGTACTTTTAGTGGGAAAATGCACGAAGTCAGCTACCAGAACATGTGAGAGTTCTTGAGATGAGCATGAATGATTCTTGGTTTCGTGATATTGGTCCGACTGTGGGTTTTTCTGCTTCTCTCTTTTAGCATTTCTATGATATTTTGTTCAATTAATGTTTTATTTTGATATTTTAGTTTTTTTTTTCCTTATCCTGAATAATTTCGGTTTCTTTATCAAGTTTGTTGTTAGGAAAAATGGATCAAATCATGGTAACCTCGAGCAACACATTGCAGGGATTGATTGGAATTTTAATGGTTGGGGAGGTAAGACTTTAAAAAATTCAAGTTTTATGTTAAATATTAACATATCATGGGTATTCCATCTCATAGACGATGCAACATGATCCTCAAACGTTGGTGCTTTACAGTGCAACAACCTGATGCCTTGTTTTGCCTATATATGAATGCGTTAGACTGCTATTCAGGTTACTGTAGATGATTGCAATTCTGAAATCCTGACTTCCAAATTCTTACAGGTTTTCCTTACTTAGTGATTACTGATAATTCTGGAGCCCTTTCTTGAGAAAATGATGACTAACTTCATGATAGTTTTAGGAATTGAATTAGGAATCAAATGTGGAATTGTAGAACATGTTCATCATTGCTTTCAAATCCTTGAGATAAGATATGTGAATATATGCCAGAGCATCATTTAATTACATATATCAAGAAACCACCCTCGTGCTATTATGTTTGTTTATTGGTAAAGTTTTACTCTTTATTGAGTAACTTCTCTGAAAGGATTTGGCCTTGAAACTTATAGGGGTTGATGATGGTTGTTACCAGGATTGGAGTCTTGACCTTCTCGTGGCAAGGAAGGTGGTGTAGTAAAACAGATTGCATAAACTTTCTGTGCATATTATTTTATTTAATTATCTTGAATGTATTAGTTTTCTGGGTTTTGATCTGAATTAATGTTCTTTTTTCAGATCCTAGGAACGGAAAAAATTCCAAGGTTTCCCCACTTTATGATTCTTGAAGGTGGAAGCATCCATGTAGATGGAGATGGTACTGATCCGTGGACTCTATAAATATGCATGAGATTTAATTGTGTGCGAAATATATTGATGTGTGTCTATGAGGGAGGTAGGGTTCTGCAACAAGGATAGAAACAGGAAGGTGCCCTTTACTTACTAACCTGATCTCTCCATTTCATCATTTGGGAGATTCAGCACTAGAAGAAGATATCTGCTCATGTTGGAAGTATTGGGTCATGGATATGCAATATAATAATGCTACAGATTCATTTGATTTTCTCTATTTGATTCTGTTGACAGCTCTGATTGTGGAGTGGATAACATTTGGTTGTATCATATATTGTGAAGTTAACTTGCATTATTAAGAACATCACTGCATTGCCAGGGGTGGATCTGGCTAATAGTAATTTTCACAGTAAAGCAGTTTGCCTTAAAAAATATGGAAAAGACCTCTTCTCCAGTAGCTTTGGGATCTCTTTAACCACAATTATCAGTATAATTTTCTTTTCTTTTGATCTTGCTAATGTATGTCATATTTTTTTGTTTTGTTTTTGTTTTAGGGACATGCCTTACCACTGAGGAGTGCCTCTTGAACAAAAACAGGAACCCCAATTTGACCAAAGAACAGATAGAAGATCAACTTAAGGCATATCTCGGAGTTCAGAAGGTTATTTGGTTGCCTTATGGATTATATGGTATGCAATTATATGAACGCCACTTCAGATATTCTCTCTTTCCTCTTAATACTTCTGAATTTTTAGTTTTATTCTATAATTCATATTCTTATTTTTTTTTCATAAAAAAAGAAGAAGATTTTCATGATAATTCATATCCTGCAATCTATTGGCATTTCCTTTTGAATATATAACCTTGCAAAACCATATTTTGCTGTGCCCCTACTTTTGGGTGCATGTGATGTGCATTTCTGCTTTCATTTTGTCAAAAAAATTGTAAAGGGTTGACCTTAACAATTACTTAGAACCTTGCCTATTGCAATAAGGATAATCAGAACAAATAAACTAGACAAACAATAAACCGCTGAAAAACTGATATACAGAATACAAGAACAAGTAAACCTGCTATAATTCAGATTGAAAAATAAATACTTGAACTGAGTCGATCAGAGAGATCAAGCTGCAGTAGCAATAGAAGAGGCAGAATCCTTGGCTACACGTGAACCTGAGTTCTCCAAAACCCCTTTATAATAGATAAAAAAATCCACAAATTTTTACTTTATATCATCTAAACTCCATGAGATGCTCACAATGAAACCAATAAAACTTAGCAAGCATAATGATGCCCTTGTAACCAAACAGTCTGTAGCTTGTGTCTCTACTCTACTCCATGCCTGCACTTTCTTTTCCTCTGATATTCTTATAATGAAGGCTGATTTTAGCCTGCATCAACTACCAGATGAAACTCTGAGAGGTTAGATTTTAATATACAGTCTATGATCTCTGTTGTGGTGTTATTTTGCATTATAATCACTCATACACCTTTTTGTTCTTTTCATGTCATATTGTTTCTTTTCTTCAGTTACGTCTGATTTATTTTTGCAGCATCGTTGTTACTACAATTACAATTAAAAATTTGTACCTGAAGGTAGTGAAAATTGCAAAAGGTGAAACTAAACACCATGGGATGTAACAGGTGATGATGATACTAATGGTCATATTGACAATATGTGCTGCTTTGCAAGGCCTGGTGTGGTTTTGTTGTCTTGGACTGACGATGAAAAGGATCCCCAGTTCAAACGATCAATGGAAGCTTTATCAATCCTCTCCAATACTAGTGATGCTAATGGTAGGAGATTAGAAGTAATTAAACTCCATGTGCCAGGACCACTTTATATGACAGATGAAGAAGCTGCTGGAGTTGTTCAAGTAAGAATACCGCCCTAAAATTTGATTTTCATGCAGTGTTCTTACTTAACATTTTTTTTAGAGAATATTCAAGTAAAACACTGAAATACTCTCTTTCCTATGTGTTTTATCTAACATGCAAATGCTTTTCAAATAGGTCCCGAACCACATCAAACAGTTGAATTCTAAATTGAGGAAATAGATTCAAAGGAAATTCCATGCTTGTTCCTTTGCTTCTGAATGTTCTATGTGTGGGGCTTTTATGAGTATATTCGTCTGTCTCAGCTGTTACTTTTCCAGCAACACAAATTTCTGCTGAAAACATAACAATGAAATAATTCATCCAACAAATTTGTAATACGTTAAACACAAATTTATTTCCAAGAACTGCCGGAATTAACTCGAAAAAAATAATTCCAAAAAAGGTGAAAGAGGAAAAGCATTAAAACAATTACCTGCTGGACTTTTATGCTCCTTCATTGTCCAAAAGGTTAAAATAGTGAAAAATGGTTGATTGCACCTTTATTTCTGGTACTGGTTTAGTTTACTTTTCATGCATGTCATCTTAGTTTCTCTTTTTTATTTAAGTCCTTAGCTTGTGGACAACTCTTTGTTTGTTGTTGATATGTTCAAATCTCAATCTGAATGATGGAACGGAGTTGAATATATGATATTTTAATCTTGGATGCTGTTTACCTAGTTGGAGCAATAATTATCCACAAATCTAGATCCCCCAACAGTGTAATCATACTAAAATTTTTGGAGACCTATAGTTGTTACAATCACCCTTCAGCCTTTATGATATCCAGCCCTCATGCAGCAACATATAAATAAAAATTGCATGTTCTTATTGGATCACGGTCCTTGAATGGTTTTTGGCCACAGGATTGCAATGCCAAACCAAGACTTCCAGGTACCAGACTTGCTGCATCTTATGTAAACTTCTATATTGCCAATGGTGGGATCATCACACCACAGTTTGGGGACCAGAAGTGGGATGATGAAGCTGTTCGTGTTCTCTCTCAAGCTTTTCCAAAGCATGAAGTAAGGAAATACTTCTGTTCAATTTATCAATATTTATAAGCTTCATATGCAAGATATTTGATCTAAGTGCATGCGGGTTGACTTCCAAAGACATGATGACTTGATATGTGAGTCTCACCTAGGTCGTATTAAAATCTTAATGTAGAATCCAGGTAGGTGATTGCAAGAAAACAAAGTTTCAATGCTCACGATAGCAAAAACTGGATTTCATTTTCTTCTGTCCACCAACACACCCCACCCCCCCCCCCCCCCCCCCCCCCCAATTTAATGATGCTTATAAGCTGCAGTCCTAAGACCAAGCATGTATAAAGAATAATCTTAAACTAGCAAGCTATACTTGATACAGCTAACGTTGTACAGAAACTCACAGAAGACAGTTTTGTGTTCATTGGTTGCTTATAATATGTTTTGTTTCCCGTTTCCCATGTTTAACATAGCGAATCTGAATGATCTTAACTCAGGTGGTGAGAATCGAAGGTGCAAGGGAAATTGTTTTGGCAGGGGGGAATGCACATTGCATTACTCAGCAACAGCCAGCTGCTCTCTCTACGTCGAACTGTTAAACATGGTTGATTATGCATAAATGCCGGCATGAGTTGCGTTGGTAATAGCTTTAGACTAACAATTAAATTATGTACCATGAAGGTAAACTTATATCTTCCCTTTGATCCGTGTGGCATTTATCTGGCAGAGATGCTAATGCAATGCATGCCCTAGAACAGCACGCCAAAATAGAAATCGACTTTTGAATCATCGTATTATACCTAATTAAGATGTTGAATTTGCATTTCTAGGCCATTCTTCTTGTTGGTTGATAAATTGTCATTCACATGAGATGTCATTCACCTAAGTTGGATGACACGATCAAAAAACTGATATATTCTTTCAAGTACAGGAATGTCGAAATAATAAATAACTCGTCAAAATCAGAATCGAACCACAAGGAGGTTAATTATATAAATTATAAACAACAATAATACAATACCAATAATAATAATAGAAGAAGAAAGAAGAATAAGAAGTTGATGAGAATTTTGAGATGAAAGATTAATGTAAGAATTAAATAATGATAATGATAAATGTCAAGGTTAGATGATTCATTAATAGTGTTTCAAACAAGTATAGTATAAATTCTTATTATTCAATTGGAAAACACATAAAAAAGGTTTCAATTAAATTATGAATTGTTAACACAAATATATTAGTTATCTTATTCGAATAATGCTAATACTTGCAAATATTGTCAGGGATGATTATAACTTATGTTAACAACAAATCAAGTTCTTTTTATAGCACAAGTGTAAGTTATAACATATGGTTGGGCTATGAAAGTGTAAAGTATTTATTGTACTAAATGTTATACAATATAAATCTAGATTAACCATTTAACAGGCAAAGTATTAAGAGAGAATAAGAAAATAAATACAAAATATATTAGTATCAAACATTAAAGTTTATGTTGAGTTTACATTATACTTATTCTTACACTATTAGTGTAATGTTTTCACATTGACACAATAAACTTAGCTAAATATAATGAAAGAGAGAAACATAAATAAATAAGATAAAAACATAAACAAAATAAAAGTTAACTAAGTAAAGGAAAGGAAATGAAAAGCATAAATAAGATATTAATGAAAATAAAATTTAAGCATTATAAAAATACAAAAAGAGAAAGCAAGAGCATAATCTTGATCTGGAAACCAGGATGCCTAAATGCATGGCAAATGCTTCCTTTTATAGGCTAAAATTGGAAACTATTAATTTGATGATTAATTGATGAGTGGGTGATCAATTTTTAACTTGGTGACAATCCTTATCTTCTCTTGTCTGAATAAATCGTCATTGATAACATTAGAATTTGAATTAGACCTTCACATAAAAGTTTTAGAAAATTGTTTTAGCTTTCTAGGAAAAAAATTAAGGTCATTTGGACTTCTAAAACTTAAAATATGAGCTAAACACTTAACAGTGTTTGGGCTGCAGGTCAGATTCAGACTTCTTCGTTGTTGCTACAATTTGAACTTGAAAACAACCTTTTTAAATTTTGGACTTCTCATAAAAGTTGTAGGCCTATATCTTACCTTTCTATACATATAAAGTAGACTTAAATCCGAGATCTATAGTTCCAGATATGATCTAATTACCAAACAGTGTTCTAATTTGGACTATACCAGCATCTCTTTTCTAAGTTTGGCTATCTCTTTGTCCTTTCAATTTCAGTACTTCAGCCCATTAATCAATCCTTTTATTTATGTGATAAGCTTATATTTAGAATGAATATTTACCATAAATTAAAGGTACCTTATGGTATCATACTTGTTATTATAAACCATGCTTTAGTTAAGGAGTTATTGATACTTCAAATGCAAAATGATGATATAAAACCTTGATAAAAATGCATTTTTAAGTGCTAATCATTGGTTCAGATAACTTACATTCTCTGAACTTGGTTTTTGAACAAGCCATGTGAACAGATGAATCCATTACTGGTCCAGGACATGGTGTTAGCACACGCATGATTTACTCTGTTTTATCTCCTACAAAATCTGTACTTGTGCCTTGGGTAAATAATACTAGTTACTATGCCATGAGTACCAAATGTTTTTAGCTGTGCAATGGCTTTTAGTTGCATAAACACCTAATCATGGAATGGAAAAAGATCTCAGTGAAGATAATTGTAACTCCTTATAAATTTTGGGGTATTTTTTTAAACTAGCTTAATTCATAATTTACTTTCTTTTGAATCATTCAAAGAATTCCATCTTGATTTATAAAACTTGTAGCATTTATCGCATACGTGGTTAACATGTAAAGAATCATATTATAGTTTTTCTTGCACGGGATTGTACCCAAAATCTTATTCCACTTTATTATTTGTAAAAACAACTATAGTTCACGATGCAATTTACTTATAGCATCAATACTCATAAGCAGCATCAGATATACCCCTAGTGGATTTATCATTGAAATGATTGTAGAACAATGAAACCTTTAAATAATTAGAAATCCATCCTACTATTTAATCTTAAATTTTAAAATACCAACACTTAATAAATACACAATGTTAAACTACATAACATGAAAATTGAAACAACAAAATTAAGTTCTATCTATCTAAAAGAAAGACTAAACAATCTAACCTGTGTGATCTCTAAGGTAATGTAACTACGATGGGAGGGACTTGAAATATATGGCAATAGAATGGAGACAATGACTATAAAAATCTAAACATACTTAACACACATATGTTATGTCAAACTTTAGTCACAACCACAACCACAATAGTCCTATTTTGCTCAAATTAGTCCTTAACCTCGTTTCATCTATTAAGAACACCTCCATTCATAGAGCCAACTTTCTCCATCTAAATAGCCGATTAGGATATAAAATAGACAAGTTTCTATCCAAATAATTGACTTTAACATATAATCAACAAGTCTTCAACCAAATAATCAATTTTAACTTATAATTAATTAGTTTCTATTCAAACAGCCGACTAAGATATAAAATAAATAATTCTCTATCTAATTAGCCGTCTTTAGCATATAATAAGTATGCCTATCCTAATAGACAACTTTAACATATAATTAATTAGTCTCTATCATTGAAATCAATTTAATTTTAACATTATCAAGTTTCATAATTGTGCATATTTAGAAGATTAAACTAAATAGTCTATATTGTTGTAGCTGATATACTATTTACATTATTGATTTTTCCCATTGTAGCTAAAACAAGTATTAAACTAGATAATTTTTATTGGTGCAACTAATACTTATTTTTAACATTATCAAGTTTCATTGTTACACCTATTTCAAAAATGAAACTAACTAGTCTTTGTCATTGCAACCGACTTATTATTTACATTATCAATTTTTACCATTGCAACTAATACAAGTATTAGACTAGATAGTCTCTATAATTGTAGTCAATGTAACATGTAAGTTATCAAATCTTGTGATTGTGGTCATTTCATATGTTTACACTCTTATTATTATGGGGGTGTATTCTTATTTAATGTCATTATTTTGCTTGAAAATATTATTTTCCCACCCTGAAGGTATAATTTTTAGTGATATTTATTTCCACCCTGAAGACATTAATCTTGTAATATTATCTTCCATAATACCGTTGACACGACCAAAAGATTGATGTCTTCTCCCAAGTGCAGGAGTGTCGAAGTAATAAATAACTCGGCAAGACCGGAGTCGAACCACAGAGAGGTTAATTGTACAAATTATAAATAACA
>NW_011500363.1:26154-26955 GCF_000495115.2 Populus euphratica | reverse complement strand
AGTTCTTAAATTCATCAATCAATCCTTTCATTTATGTGATAGGCCTGCATTTAAAATGAACATTTACCACAAATTAAAGGTATCTTATATTATTAGATATATTATTATAAAACATATTTTAATTAAGGAGTTATTGCTACTTCAAGTGCAAAATGATGATATAAAACCTTAATAAAAATGCACTTTTAAGTACTAATCAATCGTAATTTTGATGATGAACATTTGTTTTTGATAATACATATAAATATACGATTTGTATTTCAACATTTATATAAACAACTTAATTAATCAAAGAGGTAAGGGCGACCTTTACCTGAAGTTTCTATAGTATATGTTCCTAAGAAGTCGAGTTCCATTCTAGATGCTTTTTCAACAACTCCAAAATAGTTAACTTTTGTTTAGCCAAATACATAACCAATTATTCATTTAACAACCAATTAAGCCTAAACACATAAATACATAAGTCACCATATGCATTTGCATAATCTTAGTGACATGACCAAAATGTTGATGTCTTCTTCCAAGTATAGGAGTGTCGAAGTAATAAATAACTCGATAAGACTGAGATCGAATCACGGGGAGGTTAATTGTATAAATTATAAATAATAACAAAACAACAATAACAATAATAATAATAATAATAATAATAATAATAATAATAATAATAATAATACTAATAATAATAATAATAATAATAAAAGTAATAGTAGTAATAATAATAATAGTAGTAATAATAGTAATAGTTATAATAATAATACACATAATAATAGTAATAGTAGTAGTAGTAGTAGTAGGAATAGA
>NW_011500363.1:25587-25961 GCF_000495115.2 Populus euphratica | reverse complement strand
ATGATTACATTAGTTATCTTATTCGAATAATACTAATACTTGTAAATATTGTCAGGCATTCATGATTATAACTTATGTTAACAATAAATAAAATCCTTTTCATAGCTCAAGTGTCGATTATACCATATAATATGGGCTATGAAAGAGCCAAGTGTTTATTGTACCATGTATTATACAACATAAATAGATTAACCATTTAACAAGTAAAGTATTACAAATGAACAAGTTAATAAATACAAAATATGTTAGTATCAAACATTAAGGTCCATGTTGAGTTTACATTATACTTATTTTTACACTATTAGTGTAACCTTTTCACCTTGATATAATAAACTTATCTAAACATAATGAAAGAAAGAAAAATAAATAAACAA
>NW_011500363.1:25033-25177 GCF_000495115.2 Populus euphratica | reverse complement strand
TCTTTTGGACTTCTAGAACTCTAAATATAGGCCAAACACTTAACAGTGTTCGGGTTATAGCACAGATTCAGACTTCTTTTGTGATGCTACAATTTGGACTTGAAAATGACCTTTTTAAATCTTGGGCTCCCATGAAAGTTGTAG
>NW_011500363.1:15341-24882 GCF_000495115.2 Populus euphratica | reverse complement strand
ATTTCAATACTTAAACTCATCAATCAATTCTTTCATTTATGTGATAGACTTGCATTTAAGATAAACATTTACCATAAATTAAAGGTACATTATATTATTAGATATGTTATTATAAAACATGTTTTAGTTAAGTAGTTATTAATACTTCAAGTGCAAAATAATGATATAAAACCTTGATAAAAATGAACTTTTAAGTACCAATTACACCCCCAACCAGTTTATTATTATTCCATAGTTATCAAAGCGTTAAAATAGAAAAACAATTTGCAAATTCCACAAAGCAAGTATTCATCATTTAACTTCCATTAATCTATCCAGATAAACAAACTCTCATTAAATTTATATATATGCTCAATACCTCTTAAATAAGATATTAATAAATATTTTTTTTGTGATCAATATATTAACACATAGTTATGGGGCATTATTTTGAAGAAAATATAATTTTTTGTTCTAATGTTTAAGGTCAACTTCCTTGGGTTATACATCTTTAACTTATGTAATAAGCTTTCAGTTAATGACTCCCATACCAGTTGGTCTTAGGTAACGAGACACCACTATGAGCTTAGTAACTCATGTTGTAGATACTGATAGTAAATAGTACAACGTTTGATTCCCTTAAACTTTTCTCCTTAACCCATGTAACAAGCGTTGGGCCAATAGCTTTCAAGTCAGTTGACTTTAGAGTATTATGTGCTAAAACACCTATTCGGGTTTAATTGCTTATGTTAAGGAGGCTACGAAACCAAATTTATCTATATTTTTATTATCATTATTTTTTTTTGCTTTTTATTTTTTATTTTTTTCAAATTATATACTATCTATTTCCCTTAGTTGTTACCTTTAATAAAAGAACATAAATAATATAATAATCTAATGTGCAACCCATATTCATATGTTAAAGTGTGTGTGTGTGAAAATTAAGGTTTAAAAATACATGTTAAATGAGTAAAGAATAGATGTTAAATAAGTATATGAGCAGAATTAAGTGGTAACAATACGAGAGTTTGTAAACCTGAATATTTCAAGAAGTATTATGATAGACCTTATTATAAATATTGTTAATAACCATTAAAAAATGTTAACCAAGATACGTTTCAAGAGTCAATAAAATTCCTCCTTACTCTGTCATCGTAGTAACAATAGTTTGCAAATGGTTTATGAAATAGAAAACACAGTTAGTTTTTTTTTTTTAATATCAACTATTACTTTCTCTCTTCAACCAAAATGAAATATTGTCCTCAATGTTCTAAGGTAAAAAGATAGAGTATAGAAAACAACACCTGAAACAACGACTACTGACAAACTTAAAATACACTTAAACAAATATAAGAAATAACAAAACACAAATATTATGTTCTATTAATAAAACCAAAAGACATAAATTTTTACAAACTAAGACTAAAATCATAATTGTGATTGTGGCTCAAACCTTCCCTTGGTTTTATATCCAAGAATGACTTAGACGCCCTCTATGGGTCGGGGATAGGCTTTCTATCCAGTTTTCTTTAAAACTGACAAATAGGGTTTTTTTAGTTAGATTCCCAAGACTAAGTCAATCATGTTCTTTATGAAAATGGGGGTATAAATCATGAATTGCACGATGCACATCTCCACTAGGATGCGTCTCAAGAGTTAATAGTAGATTATCTAAAAACTCCTTACTTAGGCCATCCTTAATGAATTGTATTTTATCTTCACGGTTTATAGATTCCATTTCTAAATAATGATATTGTGCATTACAAGTCCATCTGACATATTGATGATAGACTTTCAGTTGTTTTGCATGACGTTTCTTTGCAAAGTACTTTTACCTGTTCCAAGCATGTGTGAAATGAAGGAACTAAAGGACTCACCTGATAATCGAACCTTTGCTTCAATCAACCATCAAATATCTTCAAGAATTCCATGATTCATTAACAACCTCAATCTTGCATATATAGCATAGTAAATTTTTGTAATCACATTCTAAGACAAAGCAGTAAAAGACCTTTTTAATTTTTCAAGAGTGGAGTTCATTTTCAAGTGAGAATTGGAAGAAAGATTCAAAAAATTGCACAAATATATACATAGATATCAGTTATTGTGGGAAACTGAAAGAACCGACTTAAGTCACGGAGTACCATTGTCTGCCATTTGATCGGAGTGAGAGAAACTAGCAAAAATCACTAGAAAAGAAACACAAAAAAAATATAAGGAAAAAAAATCAATCTTTATATATAGGATCACCCAATTCAATAGAGTCATGTTCAACTGAAAAATTGTCAAAGTAAACTTTCAGACGATGTCCATTTACCTTGAAAACATTGTCATTCTTTGGATTCTCGATGTCATAGGCCCCATATGGATACACATGTTTCACAATAAAATGACCGTTCCATCTTAATTTTAGTTTTTCAGGAAATAAATGGAGTTGAGAATTATAAAGCAAGACTTTTTGACCAACATTGAATGTTTTTCTCAGTATTTTCTTGTCATAAAACTTTTTGATTCTTGCTTTATGAATTCTTGAATTTTCATATGCATCATTTTTTATTTCCTCAAACTCATTTATTTGTAATTTTCGCAGTTGACTAGCATCATCAAAATTTGAATTGAAAGCTTTATGTTCAAGTTCCACAGGTAAGTGACAAGGTTTTTCATAGACTAGTCTATAAAGTGACATAAGTAATGATGTTTTATAAGCAGTTCGATAAGCCCAAAATGCATCATTAAGTCTTAAAGACCAATCTTTTCTATTAGGGTTCACTGTTTTCTTCAAGATCTGTTTGATCTCCCTATTAGCAAGCTCTACTTGTCCACTTGTCTAAGGGTGATAAAGGGTAGCAACTTTATGTGTGATTCCATACTTCTTCATTAAAGACTTAAATGGCTTGTTGTAGAAATGTATTTCACCATCACTTATTATGGCTCAAGGGATTCCAAATCGACTCAAAATATTTTCTTTTAAAAACTTTATCACTGTTTTGTGATTATTATTTCGACTTGAAATTAGTTTATCCATTTTGAAATATAATCTACTATGACTACTATGTACAAGAAACCATATGCCTCATAATGATAAAATTTAATGACACTACGACTTTGTAAGATTTTTGCAGTTGTCTTTCTTGATGAGAAATGGCCCCCACATGCCTCAGAATGACAAAATTTAATGACATTACTTACCTCATTGTCAGGAATGCATCTTCGAAATATTTGATCAGGACAATATTTGAATAAATAAGGATCATCCCAATAAAAGTTCTTCACTTCGTTCAAGAACTTTCTTTTATCTTGGGTACTCCAATGAGCTGGAAATTGTCCTGAAATAAAAAAAAATGAAAATATTAGCAAACCAAGGCATTGTAGAGACATAAAGTAAAGATTCATTCAGAAAGTAGTCATCAATTGGTGTGATGTCAGTTTTTGAATCTATTGTCAATCTTGACAATTAATCTGCGACAACATTTTCGGTGCCTTTCTTATCTTTAATTGTAATATCAAATTCTTGAAGTAATAAAATCCACCACACCAATCTAGCCTTAGAATCTTTCTTAAAAAGAAGATATTTCAATGCTGTATGATCACTAAAAACAACAGGTGAGCCAACAAAATAAAACCTGAATTTTTCATATGCAAGTAGCAAGTAATTCTTTTTCAATGGTGGTGTAATTCATTTAAGCACTATTTAAAGTTTTAGTTGCATTATAAATCATATAAGGTTTCTTATCTTTTCTTTGTCTCAAAACAGCACCACAACATAATCGCTAGCGTCACATATTGTTTCAAAAGGTAATGACCAATCAGGAGGTTGAATGACAGGAGCACAAGTAAGTAGTAAGTTTTTAAGTTTAACAAAGGCTTCTTCACAATGTTCAAACCATTCAAAAATATTATCCTTTGTTAGAAGGTTACTTAAGGGTTTAAATATTACACTATAATCTTTAATGAACCTTCTATAAAAACCAGCATATCCTAAGAATGATCTAACATTTTTAATAAATTTTGGTGTTGGCAAGTTAACAATTAACTTGATTTTTGATTTTTCAATCTAAATTCCTTTTGATGAAATAATGTACCAAGTACAATGTTGTTTATTACCATAAAGTTACATTTTTTCCAATTCAGTACAAGATTCTTCTCTTCACACCTGCTCAAAACTTTTTCTAAGTTAGTCAAACAATCATCAAATATATCGCCAAAAATAGAAAAATTAACATGATCAAAGAGTTGCTATCTTATCCCAAGTGCAGGAGTGTCAAAGTAATAAATAACCCAGCAAGACCGGAGTCGAACCACAGGGAAGTTAACTATATAAATTATAAATAATAATAATAATAATAATAATAAGAACAACAACAACAACAATAACAACAACAACAATGATGATGGTGGTGAAGATGAGTTAAAGAGGACTTTAAGATGTAAGATTAATGTAATGATAAAAACAAATGTCAAGGTTAGAGGATACACTAATAGTATTAGAGATAATTAAGCTATAAACTCTTTATTAATTATCAACATGATCATATTAATCATCTTATTTGCATAGCATCATACTTATTAATTTGATCAAGTATTCAGGATGCTAACTTATGTTGACAACAAATCAAGTTCCTCTCATAATAACGATGTCGGCCGAAAACTATAACGGATCAAGTATTTGATGTACCAAGTGTTATATAATACAAATCTAGATTAACCATTTAACAAGTAAGGTATTAAGAATTAATAAGATAAAAATGATAAGACATGTTAATAGCAAGTTGTTTAGGATATAAGCATTGAAGTCCATATTGAGTTTGTATTATACTTATCCCAACACCATTAGTGAAACCTTTTCACCTTGACATAATTAACTTAGCTAGACATTATAAAGAAGAAAAACTTAAAGAAACAATACAAGAACATAAACATGATATAAGTTAACTAAGTATAGTAAAGGAAATGAAAAGGATGAAAAAGAGATTAATGAAAGCAAAACTTAAGCATTACAAAAATATAAAAAGAGAGTGCAAGAACATGATCTTGATATAGAAACAAGATGCCCAAATGAATGGCAAATGCCGTCTTTTATAGGCTAAAATTCAAAACTATTCATGTGGTAATTAATAATTGATGTAGTGGCCAACTATTGATTAGTGGACTTGGTGAACAACATCACTCAAGAACTTTGACTAGCTGAATTGATATTGATGCAATCAGAATTTAGCAAAGTGTTCTTTATAAAAGTTGTTGGAAATTGTCTTTTCCTTCAACCCATTAAATTTTAGATCATTTGGAGCATTACCGCTCGAGATATGTCTAAAATACTGAATAGTGCTGCTGGTAGGCGTGGTGGATAGCCCTCATGCTTTTTTCTGGATAAAATCTCATTTCTACCATTTGAATTTAAGCTTGTTGATCAGTACTTAAAAGTGTATTTTTATCAAGGTTTTATATCATCATTTTGCACTTGAAGTATCAATAACTCCTTAACGAAAGCATGTTTTATAATAATATATCTAATAACCTAAGATACCTTTAATTTGTGGTAAATGTTCATTTTAAACGCAGGCCTATCACATAAATAAAAGGATTGATTAATGAATTTAAGAACTGAAATTGAAAGGATAAAGAGATGACCAAACTTAGAAAAGAGATGCCGATGCAACCCAAACCGGAACACTGTTCGGTAATTGGGTCATATCTGGAGCTACAGATCTCAGATTTAGGTCCAATTTATATGGATGGAAAGGTAAGACATAGGCCTACAACTTTCATATGGAGCCCAAGATCTAAAAAGGCCATTATCAAGTCCAAATTGTAGCAACAACAAAGAAGCCCGAATCTGTCTTCCAGCCCGAGCACTGTTCGGTATTTTGGCCATATCTGGAGTTCTAGAAGTCCAAATGAGCTGAATTGTTTACACAAGAAAGCTGAGACAATTGCCTACAACTTTCATGTTTACAACTGGCTCCAATTTTGACGTTATCAATGACGTTTTGGGCAGACAAGAGAAGATAAGGATTGTCACCAAGTCAAAAGTTGGTCACCCACTTATCAATTAGTCATCAAATCAATAGTTCCCATTTTTGGCCTATAAAAGGAGGCATTTGCCATGCATTTAGGCATCTTGATTTCCAGATCAAGATCATGCTCTTCCTTTCTCTCTTTGTATTTTTTATGCTTTGTTTTCATTAATATTAAGTTTATGCCTTTCATTTCCTTTCCTTTACTTAGTTAACTTTTATGTTCTTATTTTGTTTATCTATTTTGCTTTCTTTCATTATGTCTAGCTAAGTTAATTATGTCAAGGTGAAAAGGTTACACTAATGGTGTAAGAATAAGTATAATGTAAACTTAATATGGACTTTAATGTTTGATACTAACATGTTTTATATTTGCTATCTTGTTCACTCTTTAATACTTTGCTTGTTAAATGACTAATCTTGATTTATGTTACATAACACTTGGTACAACAAATGTTTGGCACTTTCATAGCCCATAATGTATGGTATAACCGACACCTGAGCTATGAAAGGAACTTGATTTGTTGTTAACATAAGTTATAATCATGAATGCTTGACGAGATTTACAAGTATTAGCATTAATTGAATAAGATGACTAATGTAATCATGTTAACAATATATAATCTGATTGGAACCTCCTTTGTGTGTGGTTTCCAATTCAATAATAAGAGTTTATACTATACTTGTTTGATATACCATTAGTGGAACCTCTAACCTTGACATTTGTTATTATTATTGTTTAATCCTTACATTAATTTTCCATCTCCAAGTTCTCATCATCTTCTTCTTCTTCTCTTTCATTATTATTATTATTATTATTATTATTATTATTATTATTATTATTATTATTATTATTATTATTGTTGTTGTTGTTGTTGTTGTTGTTATTGTTATTGTTGTTGTATTATTGTTATTTATAATTTGTACAAATAACCTCCCTGTGGTTCGACCCCGGTCTTGCCGGGTTATTTATTACTTCGACACTCCTGCACTTGGGAGAAGACATCAATCTTTTAGTCGTGTCAAGTTTTTGGCGCCGTTGCCGGGGAGGTAAGTTCTTGTATAAATTATAGTATTTATTTTATTTTCTCTTTTCACTTTTCTTGTATATAACTTTGTTTCTTTTCTTTTGTTTCTTTTTATTTTGTTTTCTTCCTCCTTCTTTTGCTTTCTTGTTCTTCTTTTTATTTTATTCCTACACGTGCATGAGAGTGTGGTCACGTATGTCAAGTGGTAGACTTTGTAGGGTATCCTCATCATTTTCAGAAAATATGGTCGAAGAAGATAATCAATCACTTCATAATGAGAATAATGAGAATAACCGTGTTAGAACACTTAGAGACCACATGAATCCCATAAGAACAAGTACACCATCATGCATAGTTTTTCCTCCTGATGCATCTCATTTTAATTTTAAGCCAGACATTATTCAACTTTTACCTTCTTTTCATGGCTTAGAATTGGAAAATCCAAACTTGCATTTAAGGGAATTTGAGGAGGTCTGCAACACATATAATAATTTAAATTGTAGCATGAACACCATCAGATTAAAGCTTTTTCCTTTTTCATTAAAAGATAAAGCTAAAACATGGCTACAAAATTTAAGACCAGGATCCATTCGTGCTTGGGATGAAATGCAACAACAATTTTTAAAGAAGTTTTTCCCATCTCATAGAACAAACTCTTTCAAGAGACAAATCACCACTTTCACTCAAAAACCAGGAGAAACATTTTACCAATGTTGGGATAGGTATCAAGACTTGCTAAATACTTGCCTTCATCATGGTTTTGAAACATGGAGATTGGTTTCACATTTTTATGAAGGGTTAACACCTAGAGATAGGCAAATGGTTGAATTGATGTGTAATGGAACTTTTGAAGATAACGACCCTGATGAAGCAGTGGAGTACTTAGACTTGTTAACTAAAAATGCTCAAAATTAGGACACTGCGGGTACTTATGAGGCACCGAGTAAAACTCAACCTCATACATCTAGTGGAGGTATGTACAACCTTAGGGAAGATCATGACCTTCAAGCCAAGTTTGCATCTTTAGTTAGAAAAGTCGAGGCAGTAGAATTGAAAAAGAGTGGTCAATTAAAATCTGTTGAAAACATTGTGTGTCAAATATGTGAAACAAATGAACACTCAACCAATAATTGTCCAACCTTGCCTTCTTTTAAGGAATGTCTCCACGAACAAGCCCATGCTTTAAATAGTTTCCAAAGGGTCAACCACAAACCATACTCACAAACATACAATCCTAGTTGGAGAAATTACTCACATTTTAGTTGGAAGAGTGATAATGCACAAACTTCACCACCACAATTTCAAGCACACCATAATTTTCAAAATTCCCATGGCTATGCACTTTTTTATGCTCCACCTCCTACAAGAAATTTTAAGGAAACTTTGTATGCATTTATTGAAAAGCAAGAGACAATCAACACTCAACTTGCTCAAAGCATAACAGATTTTAAAGACACT
The DNA here is from genome assembly GCF_000495115.2 of Populus euphratica. NCBI lineage: Eukaryota > Viridiplantae > Streptophyta > Magnoliopsida > Malpighiales > Salicaceae > Populus > Populus euphratica. The sequence continues at coordinate 16,403 of NW_011500363.1, read as the reverse complement.
CTTGCAAAATTCACATCTGCTCTCAGTTTTCAAGAGCAAGGTAAGTTTCCATCTCAACCACAACAAAATCTCAAGGGGCAATACGATGCAAATGCAAGTAGTCCTGGAAGTCAACACATGGATCAAGTCAAATTAGTCATCACTCTTTGTAGTGGTAAGGTTATTCAAAAACCAATTCTTGAACCTTGTGAGAAAGATGATGAGTCAATCTCTAAGGGTAAGGAAGGGGTTGAATCTGAACATTGCAAAGAAAAGACTGATTCCCCTTCAGCACTTCCATTTTCTCATGCCATGACCAATCAGGAAGAAATCGAGGATGAAAAAGGCACCGAAAATGTTGATGCAGATCTTTTATCAAAAGTGAAAACAGATTCGACACCCAACATCACACCTATCAATGATTACTTTCCTGATGAATCCTTACTTTCTCTTAGTTCAATGCCTTTGTTTGCTAAAAATATCAATTTTCTTGCTTCAGGATTTTTGCGAGCTCACTAGAGTACCGAAGACAAAAATTTTTTTGAGCAATGTGCAAAATTTCTATTGGGATGACCCCTACTTATTCAATTATTATCCTGATCAAATATTTCAAAAATGCATTCTCGACAATGAGGTAAGAAATTTCATTAAATTTTGTCACTCTAAGGCACGTGGGGATCATTTCTCGTCAAAAAAGAGGATTGTAGAAATCTTACAGAGTGGATTTTACTGGCCCACCATATTCAAGGAGTCACATGCATTCCACAAAAACTGTGAAAATTGTCAAAAGGTGGGATTTATTTCAAAACACAGAGAGTCTTTAAATAATCTTCTATTGACTCTTAAGTCTCATCATAGTCTAGATAAACATCGTGAAATTCATGATTTATGGCCAATATTCCATAAGGAACATGCTCGACATAGTCTTGGGAATCTGACTAAAAAAAGACCCTGTTTGCCAGTTTTTAAGAAAACTGGATGGGAAGCCTATCCCCGACCCATAGAGGGCGTTTAAGCCGTTCTTGGACATAAAACCAAGGGAAGATGTGAGCCACAATCACAACTGCGATTTGAATTTTTGTT
>NW_011500363.1:10899-12186 GCF_000495115.2 Populus euphratica | reverse complement strand
AAAGCATGGGTTTGTTCATGGAGACATTCCTTAAAATAAGGCAAAGTTGGACAATCATTGGTTGAATGTTCATTGGTTTCAGAAATTTGACATACAATATCTTGAAGAAATTTTAATTAACCATTTTTTTTTAATTCTAGTGCCTCAAATTTTCTAGCTAAAGATGTAAATTTGGCTTGGAGGTCATGATCTTCCCTAAGGTTGTATATATTTCCACTAGATGTATGAGGTTGAATGTTAGCTGATGCCTTATAAATACTTGTAGTATCCCAATTTTAAGCATTTTCAGCTAGTAAGTCTAGCTACTCGAGTGCTTCATCAAGGTCTTTATTTTCAAAAGTTCCATTGCACATCAATTCCGCAATTTGTCTATCTTTAGGTGTTAACCCTTCATAAAAATATGAAACCAATCTCCAAGATTCAAAACCATGATAAGGGCAAGTATTAAGCAAGTCTCGATACCTATCCCAACATTGGTAAAATGTTTCTCTTGGTTTTTGAGTGAAAGTGGTGATTTGTCTTTTGAAAGAGTTTGTTCTGTGATATGGAAAAACTTGTTTAAAAATTATTATTGCATTTTATGCCAAGCATGAATGGATCCTGACTTAAGATTTTGTAGTCATGTTTTAGCTTTATCTTTTAATGAAAAAGAAAAAAGTTTTAATCTGATGGTGTTCATGTTACAATTTAAGTCATTATAGATGTTACAGATTTCTTCAAATTCTTTCAAATGCAAATATGAATTTTCTAGATCTAATCTATGAAAAGAAGGTAAAAGTTGAATAATGTCTGGCTTAAAATTAAAGTGAGATGCATCAAGAGGAAAAATTATGCATGAGGGTGCACTTGTTCTTGTAGAATTCATGTGGTCTCTAAGTGTACTAACTCGGTTATTTTCATTATTCTCATTATGAAGTGACTGGTTATCTTCTTCGATCATTTTTTCTGAAAATGATGAGGATACCCTACAAAGTCTACCACTTAATATATATGACTAAACTCTTATGCATATGTAGGAAGAAAATAAAAGGAGGAAGTAAATAAAAGAAGAAGGAAACAAAATAAAAGAAACAAAAGTTAGATACAAGAAAAGTAAAAAGTAAAAATAAAATAAATATTATAATTTATACAAGAATTTATTTCACCAGCAATAGTGCCAAAAACTTGACACGATCAAACAGTTGATGTCTTATCCCAAGTGCGGAGTGTTAAAGTAATAAATAACCCGGCAAGACCGGGGTCGAAACCACAAGGAATTAATTGTACAAATTATAAACGACAATAGTA
>NW_011500363.1:9682-10664 GCF_000495115.2 Populus euphratica | reverse complement strand
AATTTTATCAAGTATTCATGATGCTAACTTATGTTGACAACAAATCAAGTTTCTCTTATAATAACGATGTCGGTCGAAGACTGTGAAGGATCAAGTATTTGATATACTAAGTGTTATACAACACAAATCTAAATTAATCATTTAACAAGTAAGGTATTAAGAATTAATAAGATAAAAATGATAAGGCATGTTAATAACAAGTTGTTTAGAATATAAGCATTGAAGTCCATATTGACTTTATATTATACTTATCTCAATACCATTAATGAAACCTTTTCACCTTAACATAATTAACTTAGCTAGACATTATGAAGAAGAAAAACTTAAATAAACAATATAAGAACATAAACATGATATAAGTTAACTAAATATAGTAAAGGAAATGAAAAGGATGAACAAGAGATTAATAAAAGCAAAACTTAAGCATTACAAAAATATAAAGAGAGAGAGCAAGAACATGATCTTCATATGAAAAATAAGATGCCTCAATGAATGACAAATACCTCCTTTTATAGGCTAAAATTCAAAACTATTCATTTGGCAATTGATAATTGATGTAATGGTCAACTATTGATTTAGTTGACTTGGTGGACAGTAGCACTCAAGCATTTTGGCTGGATGAATTGACATTGATGCAATCAAAATGTGACAAGTGTTCTCATGAAAATTGTTAGAAATTGTCTTCTCTTTCCACCCACCAAATTTTAGAGGATTTGGAGCACTATATCTCGTGATATGTCTAACATAACTGAGCAGTGCTGCTGGTGGACGTGGTGATAGCCCTCATGCTTTTATCTGGATGAAATGTCATTTTTTCCATTAGAATTTGAGCTGGTCTTCTTGATTAGTACTTAAAAGTGCATTTTTATCATGGTTTTATATCATCATTTTGCACTTGAAGTATCAATAACTCCTTAACCAAAGCATATTTTATAATAATATATCTAATAATATAAGATAACTTTAATTTGTGGTAAATGTC
>NW_011500363.1:0-1812 GCF_000495115.2 Populus euphratica | reverse complement strand
TATTACTATTGTTGTTGTTGTTATTGTTGTTGTTATTGTTGCTATTATTGTTGCTTATAATTTTTGTCTATAATTTGTACAATTAACCTCCTTGTGGTTCGACCCCGGTCTTGCCGGGTTATTTATTACTTCGACACTCCTGCACTTGGGAGAAGACATCAATCTTTTAGTCGTGTCACTTCTTCATAAAAGTTATTGGAAATTATCTTTTCCTTCCTTCCACCAAATTTCACATCATTTGGACTTTTAGAACTCCAGTTATGGGTAAAACTTTGAGTAGTGTTTAGGTTGGATTGCAGGACAGATTCTGACTTTTTTTTTTTATGGGAAACTTTGAATTTGAAAATGAAAAATTTAAGTCTTTCCATACCATGAAATTTATAGGCCTACTTTTTTTTTAATCTTTTCAGCCATATAAATTAATCTAAAATCCAAGATCTATAGCTGTAAATATGATCCAATGACTGAACAGTGTTTGAATTTAAATTGAATTGACATCTCTTTTCTAAGCTTAGCCTTTTCTTTGTCCTTTCACCTCCAATAGTTAATCATAACAATCAATCATTTGAATTGTGAGAATGTCTGCATTTAAAATGAGCATTTACTATAAATTAAAGTTATCTTATATTTTCAGACTTGTCTTTATAAAACATGATCTAGTTAAGGAGTTATTCATACTTTCAGCGCAAAATGATGATATAAAACCTTAATAAAAATACACTTTTAAGTACTAATCATTAACCCCTTAGCAAAAAGCAGCATTATAGTAATAGGTTCACTGAGGTAGCTATATCCAACATAAGACATTAACTCTAGCTAATAAACATAGTAGACAAACTAGGAATAATGATCAGCTATAGACAATAACAACTTGCTCAAAGTAGCTAGATATCCAACAATCATATAAAGACAACATTAACTGTTAAAAAAAAAAAAAAAGCTTCCACCAAACAACTTCTATCAACAAGCAAGCTATTGAAGAGAACCTTCAACAAAAGCAATAACATTCAACAAAAGTAATAACATTTAATAGCTCCAAATCACCTAAAAGAATTTCAGTGTGGGGGCATCACTAGGGGACAACCTACGTTCACTAGAACACAAGTTATTTGTGCATAACAAGTAATATGAGAACAGAAGCAACCACCACAAAAGTCATCAAGCAATAGTTGCAGCGTTATAAAACCAATGTCAAAATCTAACAGGCAAACTTAAATGAATAAGCTAGCCAGCACTTATAATCAGCCTCCATCAAGGCAAAGACAATAGAGAACAGTAGAACAAAACTACTCCAATAGCAATCAAATAGGGAAGTAGACCTAGTAGTAGCTTTAAGAATCGCAGCAAACTAAACTACATATAGCAGCAACAACACTATTATGGTGATTCAAAGTCACTTTTTAGCAGCCAACGACAAGAAGCTAAGAAAACAAACACTGCAATTAGCATCAACAAAAACCCCAGCATCGCACAATAGGCCACACAAAACATGACTATAAAGGAACCTACAAAAGCATGCTAATACCCTTACCAACCTAAAAGGCAGCATTAGCAATCAGACAACAGAAATCACACTTTTATTTAATCTTTTATTTTTATTTCAATGGTAAGAGATGTTTAAATATATTTTGGGAGAGATCTTTTGCAAGCAATTTATACTATATAAATTTATTTTAAAAAAAATCTTAATTTAACCCTAAATCGCATGATTACAAATCTTTTAATTTTATAATTTTTTTTAAATGGTCATACTTCGCTCCATTCAATCTTAGTTATAGTTGAAGGAATTTATCCAATTTGCATGTTGTCTTT
>NW_011504669.1:0-5347 GCF_000495115.2 Populus euphratica | reverse complement strand
GCATTCTGAGGCAGAGCGGGAAAATACTTTTTCAATTTTTCAAGATTAGTGTCGATTTTCAAATGAGAATTGGAAGAGAGATTCAAAGAATTGCACAAATATATACATAGATATCAGTTATTGTGGGAAACTGAAAGAACCGACCTAAGTCACGGAGTACCGTTGTCCACCATTTGACCAGGGTGAGAGAAGCTAGCAGAAATTATTCAAAAAGAAACACAAAAACAATATAAGAAAAAAAATAATCAACCTTTATCCACAAGATCATTCAAACTAGTTGATTCATTTTCACTAGGAAAATTATCAAAGTAAGCTTTCAAACGATGTCCATTTTCCTTAAAAAAATTGTCATTCATTGAATTCTCAATATCACAGGCCCTATAAGGATTACTCCATCTTGATCTTAGCTCTCTAGGGAATGCATAGAGTTGGGAATTATAAAACAAAACTTTTTGACCAGTATCAACTTTTTGATAATTTTCACAAGTTTTGCAGAATGCATGTGTGTCCTTGAACATGGTGGGCCAATAAAATCCATTTTGAAAGATTTTTGCAGCTATCTTTTTTGACGAGAAATAACTTCCACATGCTTCAGAATGACAAAGTTTAATGACACTACTTACCTCATTGTCGGGAATGAATTTTTGAAATATTTGATCAGGACAATATTTGAATAAGTTAGGGTCATCACAATAAAAATTCTTCACTTCGTTTAAAAACTTTTCTTTATTTTGGGTACTCCAATCAGCTGGCAAATCTCCTAAAACAAGAAAATTGATATTTTTATCATACCAAGGCATTGGACTAAGAGAAAGTAAGGATTCGTTAGGAAAGTAATCATCGATTGGTGTGATGTCAAATGTCGAATCTGTTGTCACTGTTGACAAAAGATTCACATCAATATTTTTTATGCTTGTTTCATCCGTGATTTCTTCCTTAGAATAAATCATTTGCAAATCTTTAGATTCATATAACTTATTTTTACTTAAAGTAGATTCAAGTTGATCATAAAGTAATTCGTCAATATGATCTACTTCTTGTAAATCATTATCATCTCCAGGTTGCTTGCAAATGTTGAAAATATTCATCTCCAATGTCATGTTTCCAAATGATAGCTTCATCAGTCCATTCCTACAATTAATCAATGTGTTAGAGGTTGCAAGAAACGGACGTCCTAAAATAACAGGAAATGAATTACATGCTTCAACATGTTGTGTGTCCAAGACAATAAAATCCATAGGATAAATGAATTTATCGACTTGTACTAACACATCTTCAATTATTCCTCTAGGCACTTTTACAGATCTATCAGCAAGTAAAAGAGATATAGAAGTTGGTTTTAACTCACCCAGATTAAGACTCTAAAAAACTGAATATGGAAGTAAGTTCACACTAGCACCGAGATCAAGTAAGGCTCTTTCTATTTTTTGTTCTCCAATAAAGCAAGAAATTGTAGGACAACCAGGGTCTTTATATTTCAAAGCATTATTGTTCTGAAGAATGGCACTTACTTGTTCTACTAAAAAGGCTTTCTTTTTCACATTTAGTTTTCTCTTCACAGTGCATAGATCTTTCAAAAATTTAGCATAGGAAGGAACCTGTTTAATAGCATCTAGCAAAGGTATATTGATTCTTACCTATTTGAAAATTTCAAAAATTTCAGAGTTGTGATTGACTTTCCTTTGTTTGGTCATGGCATGAGGAAATGGAAGTGCTGGTGGTGAATCAGTCGTTTCTTTGCAATTTTCAGATTCAACCCCTTCCTTACCCTCAGAGATTGACTCATCATCTTTCTCATAAGGTTCAAGAGAGGGTTTTTCAATAACCTTACCACTACGCAGAGTAGTGACTGATTTGACTTGATCCATGTGTTGGCTTCCGGAACTACTTGCATTTACATTGTATTGCCCCTTGGGATTTTATTTAAAGCATGGGCTTGTTCATGGAGACATTCCTTAAAAGAAGGCAAGGTTGGACAGTTACTGGTTGAGTGTTCATTTGTTTTACATATTTGACACACAATATTTTCAACAGATTTTAATTGACCACTCTTTTTCAATTCTAGTGCCTCAACTTTTCTAGCCAAAAATGTAAACTTGGCTTGAAGGTCATGATCTTCCTTAAGGTTGTACATACCTCCATTAGATGTATGAGGTTGAGTTTTACTTGGTGCCTCATAAGTAATCGTGGTGTCCTAATTTTGAGCATTTTCAACTAACAGGTCTAAGTACTTCATTTCTTGATCAGGGTCTTGATCTTCAAAAGTTCCATTGCACATCAATTCAACCATTTACCTATCTCTAGGTGTTAACCCTTCATAAAAATGTGAAACCAATCTCCATGTTTCAAAACCATTATGAGGGCAAGTATTAAGGAAGTCTTGATACCTATTCCAATATTGATAAAATGTTTCTCCTGGTTTTTGAGTGAAAGTGGTGATTTGTCTTTTGAAAGAGTTTGTTCTGTGAGATGGGAAAAACTTCTTTAAAGACTATTGTTGCATTTCATCTCAAGCACGAATGGATCTGGTCTCAAATTTTATAGCCATGTTTTAGCTTTATCTTTTAATGAAAAAAGAAAAAGCTTTAATCTGATGGTGTTCATGCTACAATTTGAATCATTATATGTGTTGCAGACCTCCTTAAATTCTAAGCCATGAAAAGAAGGTAAAAATTGAATAATATCTGGCTTAAAATTAAAATGAGATGCATTAGGAAGAAAAACTATGCATGATGGCGCACTTGTTCTTATGGGATTCATGTGGTCTCTAAGTGTTCTAACACGGTTATTCTCATTATAAAATCATTCATTATTTTCTTCGGCCATATTTTCTGAAAATAATAAGGATACCTTATAAAGTCTACTACTTAATGTACGTGACCACACTCTTATGCACGTGTAGGAATAACATAAAAGGAAGAAGAAAACAAAAGAAGAAGAGACAAGAGAAAAGAAATAAAGTTATATATAAGGAAAGTCAAAAGAGAAAATAAAATAAAAACTATAATTTGTACAAGAACATACCTCCACGAGAACGGCGCCAAAAACTTGACACTACTAAAAGATTGATGTCTTCTCCCAAGTGTCGGAGTGTCGAAGTAATAAATAACCCTGCTAGATCGGGGTCGAACCATAGAGAGGTTAATTGTATAAATCATAGATAACAATTGACACGACTAAAAGATTGATGTCTTCTCCCAAGTGCAGGAGTGTCGAAGTAATAAATAACGCAGCAAGACCGGGGTCGAACCACAGAGAGGTTAATTGTACAAATTATAAACAACAACAATAGTAACAATAACAACAACAATAATAATACTAATAATTATAGTAGTAGTAGTAGTAGTAATAATAATAATAATAATAATAACAATAATAAAGAAAAAGAAGAAGAAGAAGAAGAAGACGAAAAGTTGATGAGAACTTTGAGATGGAAAATTAACGTAAGGATTAAACAATGATAATAACAAATGTCAAGGTTAGAGGTTCCACTAATGGTATATCAAACAAGTATAGTATAAACTCTTATTATTTAATTCGAAACCACACACAAAGGAGGTTCCAATTAGATTACAAATTGTTAACATGATTACATTAGTTATCTTATTTGATTAATGCTAATACTTGTAAATCTCTTCAAGCATTCATGATTATAACTTATGTTAACAACAAATCAAGTTCCTTTCATAGCTTAGGTGTCGGTTATACCATACAGTATGGGCTATAAAAGTGCCAAGCATTTGTTGTACCAAGTGTTATACGAAATATATCAAGATTAGTCATTTAACAAATAAAGTATCAAAAGAGTGAACAAGATAACAAATACAAAACATGTTAGTATCAAACATTAAAGTCCATATTAAGTTTACACTATACTTATTCTTACACCATTAGTGTAACATTTTCACCTTGACATAATAAACTTAGCTAAACATAATAAAAGAAAGAAAAATAAATAAACAAAACAAGAACATAAACAAGATAAAAGTTAACTAAGTAAAGGAAAGGAAATGAAAAGCATAAACTTGATATTAATGAAAGCAAAGCATAAGCAATACAAAAAAATACAAAGAGAGAAAGCAAAAGCATGATCTTGATCTGGAGACCAAGATGCCATCTTGATCTATAAACCAAGATGCCTAAATGCATGGCAAATGCCTCCTTTTATAGGCCAAAATTGGAAACTATTGATTTGATGACTAATTGATGAGTGGGTGACCAACTTTTGACTTGGTGACAATCCTTATCTTCTCTTGTCTGCCCAAAATGTCATTGATAACGTCAAAATTGGAGCCATTTGAAAACATGAAAGTTGTAGGAAATTGTCTTATCTTTCTTGTGTAAAAACATCAGCTCATTTGGACTTCTAGAACTCTAGATATGGGCCAAATACTGAACAGTGCTCGGGCTAGAAGACACATTCGAACTTCTTTGTTGTTGCTCCAATTTGGACTTGAAAATATCCTTTTCAGATCTTGGGCTCCATATAAAAGTTGTAGGCCTATATCTTACCTTTCCATCCATATAAAGTAGACCTAAATCTGAGATCTACAGCTCTAGATATAACCTAATTACCAAATAGTGTTTTGGTATGGACACTGCACCAGCATCTCTTTTCTAAGTTTGGCCATCTTTTTGTCCTTTCAATTTCAGTTCTTAAATTCATCAATCAATCCTTTCATTTATGTGATAGGCCTACATTTAAAATAAACATTTACCAAAAATTAAAGGTATCTTATATTATTAGATACGTTATTATAAGACATGCTTTAGTTAAGGAGTTATTGATACTTCAAGTGCAAAATGATGATATAAAACCTTGATAAAAATGCACTTTTAAGTACTAATCAACAATAATACAACAATAATAACAATAATAATAATAATAATAATAAAGAAAAAGAAAGAGAAGAAGAAGAAAAAGACAACAACTTATCATAATAACCATTAACATTTAACAAACCTATAGGTTTATGGTGAATGTGAAGTTGGTCCTAAAAGGATATATGAAAGTTCTCTTCCAATGTGCCCAGAGCACCTAGCAAGGCAATGAAAGCATCAGCATGTTTAAACATTGTATTCATTCGATCAGACATTGTAGAGACTTGTAGTTCCTCTGCAATTGTTGTTCTAATAATATCCTCATTTGCTAAAGCTTTGGGGACAACCCCCAAAACTTGACTACCTCCTAAAAATACAGCTATTGATCACCCCCCTATTAACCCAAAGCTACCACCTCTATACACCAAATGAATCTTTCTTGTAGCTAATACCTGACCAAGATGATTTGTTGATTCTAAAAACTCTTTTTCTTTCCTAGGATTACATCCACTAAAAACACAAATAT
>NW_011504677.1:3212-5327 GCF_000495115.2 Populus euphratica | reverse complement strand
GGATGTTATAACAAAAGGTATATATTTAAATTTAAAATATTTTTTATTTTAAAAAAAATTATTTATAATATTAATATATTAAAAGATTTTAAAATAAAAAAAAAACACGCAATCTAACTCTTATAACATGAATCTTGAAGATAAAATTGATCTATATACACTAAATCTAATCCAAAAAAATGCTAACAAAAAAAAGGAAATGTTTTGTTCAATGGTCACTACTTACCCCTTTTTTGTCTCTTTCTAATTAAAAAAACATATGCAAATGAGACTTTAATTAATGTGGGATAATTAAAGTTTTTAATATACTTGAATTTTGCTTAAAATGTAATAACTCATGAATCATGATATTTGCAAAAAATAAAAAAGGAAATAACTTATTGCACTTAAAATACTAAATATTTTTTTAAAATAATCTTAAAAATTAACAAGCCAAGCATTTTTTTTTTCACAAAATAAAATGCAAAGAATCTCATTCCAAGAGAAACACAAGCCAACTTCCAAATTGGTGAAATATTTGTGTGCAACTATGCATGTAAATAATTTAGTCATGGATGTATATTTTTCTTGAGTGAAGCCTTTTTCATTAAATAATAATTATTATATATCGTATTGACTATGTTTAATTTGGGATTATCTTGTTAACTACAATGTCTTCTCATCTCTTCTCCACAATCTTTCTATTTTATATATCTTTTTATATTTTAAAACAAAATAAAATAAAAAATAAAAAATGTAAACATCGGCAATTTGTATGGACGGTAATAACTTGGGAGCTCTCTCATCTAGTTGCCTTTGCTTTTAGGCCACAGCTATATCAATCACGTATTCTTTCTCCATGTCAGCATGTCCGAACACCAAAGGAATGGCTATGGAATATTACTGGTCCACATCATGGGAACAAAAGCCGACTACGAAGATTCCAAATCTAAGGTAAGGAAATTGCCATGCCTCATAAACACTATAATATAATTTTAAATTTCCAGAACCAGAAGCGCACGTTTTGGATTGGGGTTTCGTGCCCTCTGTCCTTTCCTTCCTGTGAATTTTCCATTTTCCTTTTCTCTATGTTCATAAAGATTAGTGGTTCACACCCACCAGTCTTGATTATTGTCATCGTTGTTCCTTATGGTTAGACGAAGTTTCTATCAGCTGAGATTACAACAAAAACACACCAACCATTGATTATTTCACCATCAAAATATGTAAATTGAAATCTTTCGCTTAAGGTTAGGTATTAAACTTAAATCGATTTGGTGAGATACTTCAGAGATACAAGATTTAAAACTCAATATTAAAATTATTTTATTTTAAAATAGTGTGAACATGAATCTAGTATTTTTTTTATTAATATAAATATATGATTTAGTTTACGAACATCTCAATTAATTTTAAAATTATTAATAATACAAGTTATTAATGACCTTACAATTTATAAAATTTAAATTAATAAATTTTAAAAAATAAATTTAAAATCTAAATAGTTAAATTATACTACTTTTATGAATTGAATCTAATCAAATTTGAATGCTTGAGTTAATTATAATAATTTTTTATAAAAATAAAATAATACCCAGTAATTCACAGCTTAACAAGACAATCCAATAATGTAACCCGTTAAAACTTAGGTCGGTTGTAATACAATTTATATACAGGTTTGTTACTGTCTAGCAATTACGTGATTTAGTTCTATTTTGGAAGATGAGAATCTCTGTGTTGCAAACTAAATATCCTTTTAGTTTAAAACGTCAACTATCGAATTCATATATCTTTACATCTGTTTACAACTTAGTTTTTTGTTAATTTCTCATGTCAATTTAATTCATTCTGACTATTATAGTTGTATTTCCATGTATGATTTGATTTATTTTGACATCTTTTTATATTTTCATGTATGATTTGATTTATTTTGATATTTTTTTATTTTTGGATAATATATGTACAACGATACAATGTTATTTAGTCTGGAATGATTTTTCTTTTGTTTTTCTTTTTTATTTTCTTCTTTTTTGTTTTAAATTGCATGCTGAAAATTTATATCAGTTCTTTAATTTGTTTTTTATTTTTATTTTATTATTTATAATTGGTTTATTTACATTAATTGTTTCAAATTAA
>NW_011504677.1:0-2516 GCF_000495115.2 Populus euphratica | reverse complement strand
GAAATGATTTATATTATTGATTTATCTAAGCTATATAGACAGTAATTAACGGTTACAAAGTTGACATTCATACAAGTTTTTAATTATATTGCTGGCTCCTATCAATGCTCATATGAGCATCCAATCCTTTTCAATTGAAGTCGACATTGCAAAGATTCTGCTTTGCATCCATGTTATGCTCTACTCATATCTCGTCAAATATTTTCCACCACCCTTTAAAAGTTCTATAACATTAATTAATCTGCTAATTCTTTCCCTTTATTGATCATTCATCACCATCAATTTAGTAATCATGACTTTTAATCTTCAAGAAATTAATCTCAACATGATAAGAGAATTGGGGAAGAACTGGAAATCTGATTCCAAGTAATAAACTTGCTTGACATTTTTCCTGGGTTTGTTTTTGTACCAAACAGAGCCAAAAGCCTAAAACAAGAGCAAGAAAACTGAAGAGTATATTATAGAGTAATCCCTCTAGTTTTGAGAAGAAGAAAAAGATTAAGTAATTAGTTTTTAAAATAAAAGGACTAATTACTTTCTTTATTAAAAACTAAAGGGACTAGTTTATAATTCACTTAAAACTAAAAGGGACACATTTAACAATTATACAAGCAGGTAAAGTAAGTGCACAATCTCCAAAAAATCGGTTGAAATATGAAAAATATACTCCATAATACATTTTTATTCACCATTATTTTGTAACATACCATATATATAGGATATATGATTCATAACCATACCCCTCCTTCCTTCACATACTCTAAGTACCTAGCAAATTCTGGCCTCGCCGTAGGTTTCTTCTTTCTTCCCGCACCGTCACAGAGACTGAACAATGGGTGGCTCTTACTATCCTTTCTTCTGCTGGGCTTCACCGAAGAAACATTCTGAGGGGCCGGCTCTGGCCCTAGCGTGCATAACTTTGGTGAACCAGAAACTTCACGAGCCGGCAAGCTTTCAGATGTCTCCAACTCTCCGGCCAACAGATCGATACTTGTGGTATCAGGCTCCTTGTCTAGCTTTTCATACCTGTTTGGATTTCTTTGTTTATTTAGTGCCCTAAGCATGGCTTGAGGATGATGGTGGAAGTAATCTGACCTGCAGGAATTCAGGGAGATGTATATGGAAAACATGGCCACTTGTTGTTACGTACCCAAGTTTGTTGTTTTTCCAATTTCTTCTTTGTTTATTACCGCAAAGACCTCGTCTCTTTTTTGGGACACGGCAAGTTTAAATTTTTTAATTAGTTGTTACTTGTAAGTATTTCTTACAAATCAAGCTCTCCTCTATCGGTTATTTATTTATATATATACCATCATGGTACTTATTTTAATCGGATTTAGTTAGCTATATAAAATAAAGTCTTTGATTTCTCTAAATTAATTATGGGTTTTACTTGGGAATATCTTCAAGAAACTTCTTTTTCATAAGATTTTAATTTAAAATATAACGTTAGAAGTAAACTTACTTAATTCTTGAAACCATGCTTAAAATATTGCAAGGTCCAATATTTGACCAAGACAGTGGGATATATAAAGTGTTCGGCTTTTTGGGTGTATGAAGTGTTTTTTTTTTTTTTTTTTTGTCTTCTTTTTGGGAATAATAATATAGGAAGTGTATTGTCTTAATCATATGATGGCGTGGCTCCATAGAGTTTCTCTAGAACAAAGGAGAGAGTGGAACAGGTCTCTTGATGGGTAGTTGAATTTTGATGTTAATGATGCTAGGTGACATGTGATGTGATGAGAAAAAGTTAGAGCCTGTCAATGAGCAACTTTGCAAAAACTGGATTTAAAAAAAAATTAATTAATAATGTTACTATTCAATTTAATTTGTTAGTTTAAATTTGAGCTTTTAACGTGTTATTAAGCTTTTTTTCCAGAGTTGCTTAGATCATTACATAAAGAAATTTAGTTCTTGATTTAATTCGATTTTTTCTCGTACCTTAGCAACAAAGGTGGTTGTGTTTTTTTTTTTTTAAAAAAAAGAAAAAAAATGGAACCTAGTTAACAATAAAATAGAATGATAATTTTATTAAATTAGCAACAGTGATTTATTTTTCGCATGCACTAAAAAAAGATTGACCATGAATTCCTTTTTTTAAGGACGTCTAGCACCATGATTCACTGTCGGCAAAGGATAGTGGCATAATTATAAGAATTAGTTTAAGATTTGGATTTTGAATTAATTAACCAAGTTAATTTATTTTTTATTTATTAAAATGATATTGTAATGTTGTTGGTTTTGTTTTTTAGAGTTTTTTTTAAGTGAATATTATCCATCGGTTTTAGTTTTTAAAATCAAAATAATATTATTTTGATAAAAAATTATAATATAAAATAAAACTTGATTTAATTCTCTTTGAATTAATGAATTACTGAGTTGGCTTATGAAGCTCGATATTTATTGTAATTGATCCGAGATTTTATGCAAAGGATTCTTCGATTTATTTTGATGGAGAAAGGGAGAATCATGAAAGAATAGAAGTGTTTCACTTATAATATGTAGGCTTAAGAAAC
>NW_011504678.1:4352-5315 GCF_000495115.2 Populus euphratica | reverse complement strand
TATTTCACCATCAATACTTAGGTTGTGTGTTTTCTAACCCTACCTCTTTTTTAAGTATACCTTTGAGCTATCAAACACTTAGGTAATGCATTTTCTAATCCTACCTTTTTTTATTTGAGTGTGCCTTTGAGCCCTCACTTTACTTAGGTAGTGCATTTTCTAACCCTACCTCCTTTTTTAGTGCACCTTTGAGCGATCACCTCTTAGGTAGTGCGTTTTCTAACCTTACCTCCTTTTGAGTGCGCCTTTATGCCCTCGCCATCCATTTTTTTGGTAGGTTACCTATTACATTGAGAACATTCCTTCACCTGGGTAGGTCACCCATTACAACATGACTACCCTTTCTTCTTCTTTTTTTCCATTCAGGGTAGGTCACCCATTACAACACCACTACCCTTTCATTTTTTTGTTTTTCCATTCAGGGTAGATCACCCATTACAATTCGATCACTTCTCCATATTTTTATCTAGGTAGGTCACCCATTATAATGAAATCATTCCTCCACTTGGGTAGGTCGCCCATTACAACACAATCATTCCTCCACTTGGGTAGGTCACCCATTATAACACGACCACTTTTTTTTTTTCCATTTTAGGTAGGTCACCCATTACAACTCGACCACTTCTCCATATTTTTATCTTGGTAGGTCACCCATTATAACTCGACCACTTCTCCATGTTTTTATCTTGGTTGGTCACCCATTACAAGGAGACCATTCCTCCACTTGGGTAGGTCACCTATTACAACACGACTACTCTTTCTTTTTCCATTTTGGGTAGGTCACCCTTACAACTTGTCCACTTCTTTATTTTTGATCTGGGTAGGTCACCTATTATAACTCAACCACTTCTCCCTTTTTGATCTGGGTAGGTCACCCATTATAATTAGACCATTTCTTCACTTGGATGGGTCACCATTACAACATAACCACTCTTTTCTTTTTTTCATTTTAGGTAGGTCACC
>NW_011504678.1:0-4342 GCF_000495115.2 Populus euphratica | reverse complement strand
AACATAACCTCTCTTTCCTTTTTTTCATTTTAGGTAGGTCACCTATTATAATTTGACCACTTCTCTATGTTCTTATCTAGGGAGGTCACCAATTTTAATGAGACCATTCCTTCACCTAGGTAGGTCACACATTACAATAAGACCACTCCTCCTTTTTCTACTTAGGCAGGTCACCTATAAAAATGGACCAGGGTACATATTAGTGTATAGGCAGGCCGCCCTTGAAAAGGGTTTTGAAATACATAGAATTTTGATTTTGGTTAAAGAGGATTGATGAAATGAATCTTAGTCTATCCTAACCACATATAGGATTTTGGTTCTGATTAAAGGGGATTGGTGAAAGGAATCTCAGTCTATCCTTACCACACATAGAATTTTGGTTCTGGATAGAAAGAATTGGTGAAAGGAATCTCAGTCTTTCCTAACCACTCATATAATTTTGGTTCTGGATAGAAAGAGTTGGCAAAAGGAATCTTAGTCTATCCTAACCACATATAGGATTTTGGTTTCGGTTAAAAAGGATTGGCAAAAGGAATTTCAGTTTAGCCTAACTTAACCTAACCATACATTACATTTTAGCTTTGATACAAATGAATCGCTGAATGGGGTTTCTGGTCAACCAAGCTTTTGAGAAGACTAGTTTTGTTCATCTTTACAATACCGAACAGTGTTCCGGTTTGGATTGCACCGACA
This sequence comes from Populus euphratica, assembly GCF_000495115.2. Taxonomy (NCBI): domain Eukaryota; kingdom Viridiplantae; phylum Streptophyta; class Magnoliopsida; order Malpighiales; family Salicaceae; genus Populus; species Populus euphratica. Next base: position 3,649 of record NW_011504678.1, on the reverse strand, counting down.
TCTCTTTTTTAAGTTTGGCCATCTCTTTATCCTTGCAATTTAAGTTCTCCAAGTCATCAATCAATCCTTTCATTTATGTGATAGGCCTGCATTAAAAATAGACATTTACCACAAATTATAGGTATCTTATATTATTAGATACATTCTTATAAAACATATTTTAGTTAAGGAGTTATTGATACTTCAAGTGCAAAATGATGATATAAAACCATGATAAAAATGCACTTTTAAGTACTAATCAGTAACCTTTTAATAAAGAAAAACATTTTTGAATGGACTGAATAATATGAAAAAGCCTTTGTTAAACTTAAAAACTTACTTACTTCTACTCCTGTCATTCAACCTCCTGAATGGTCTTTACCTTTTGAAATAATGTGCGACGCTAGTGATGATGTTGTGGATGCTGTTTTGAGACAAAGAAAAGATAAGAAACTTCATGTGATTTACTATACAAGTAAAACTTTAAATAGTACTCAAATGAATTACACCACCACTGGAACAGAATTACTTGCAATAGCATTTGCATGTAAGAAATTTAGGTCTTATCTTGTCGGCTCATCTGTTGTTGTTTTTAATGATCATGCAGTTTTAAAATATCTTTTTTTTTAAAAAAAGGATTCTAAGGCTAGACTGATACGATGGATTTTATCACTTCAAGAATTTGATATCACAATCAATTGGTGCGGTGGATTTTATCACTTCAAGAATTTGATATCACAATCAAAGACAAGAAAGGTACCGAAAATATTGTCACAGATCATTTGTCAAGATTGACAACAGATTCGAGATCTGACATCATACCAATCGATGACTATTTTCCTGATAAATTTTTATTTTCTGTCTCTAAAATACCTTGATTTGCTAATATTATTAATTTTCTTGTTTCAGGACATTTGCCAGCTTATTAGAGTACCCAAGACAAAAGAAAGTTCTTAAACGAAGTGAAGAACTTTTATTGGGATGACCCTTATTTATTCAAATGTTATCCTAATCAAATATTTTGAAGATGCATTCCTGACAATAAGGTAAGTAGTGTCATTAAATTTTGTCATTCTAAGGCATGTGAGGGTCATTTCTCATCAAGAAAGACAACTGTAAAAATCTTATAAAGTGGATTTTACTAGTCCACCATGTTCAAGGACTCACATGCATTTGACAAGACTTGTGCAAATTGTAAAAAGTTGGGATCTATTTCAAAACATCACATGATGCCTTTAAATCCTATTTTTGTCATTGAGATCTTTAACTATTGGGTTATAGATTTAATAGGTCCATTTCCTCCATCATTTGGTTTCTTATACATATTAGTCATAGTAGATTATGTTTCAAAATGGATAGAGGCAATTCCAAGTCGAAACAATGATCACAAAACAGTGATAAAGTTTTTGAAAGAAAATATTTTGAGTCGATTTGGAGTCCCTTGAGCCATAATAAGTGATGGTGGAACACATTTCTGCAACAAGCCATTTGAGTCTTTAATGAAGAAATATGGAATCACACACAAAGTTGTCACCCCTTATCACCCTCAAACAAGTGGACAAGTAGAGCTTGCTAATAGGGAGATCAAACATATTTTAGAGAAAACAATGAGCCCTAATAGGAAAGACTGGTCTTTAAGACTTAATGATGCACTTTGGTCTTATCGAACTGCTTATAAAACATCATTAGGTATGTCACCTTATAGATTAGTCTATGGAAAACCTTGTCACTTGCCTGTGGAACTTGAACATAAAGCTTATTGGGCTATTAAAGCTTTCAATTCAAATCTGGATGATGCTAGTCAACTGTGAAAATTACAAATAAATGAGCTTGAGGAAATAAGAAATGATGCATATGAAAATTCAAGAATTTATAAAGCAAGAATCAAAGATTTTCATGACAACAAAACACTGAGAAAAACATTCAATGTTGGTCAAAAAGTCTTACTTTATAATTTTCGACTTCATTTATTTCCTAGAAAACTAAGATCAAGATGGAGCAATCCTTTTATTGTGAAATATGTGTATCTATATGGGGCCTATGATAACAAGAATCCAAAGAATGGTAATGTTTTCAAGGTAACTGGACATTGTTTGAAAGTTTACTTTGACAATTTTTCAATTGAAAATGACTCTATTGAATTGGGTGATCCTTTATATAAAGATTGATATTTTTTTCTCATATTGATTTTGTGTTTCCTTTTGGTGTGACCTTTGTTTTACTAGTTTTTTTCCACCTCGGTCAAATGGAGAATAATGGCACTCCGTGACTTAAGTCGATTCTTTTAGTTTCCTATAATAACTAATATTTGTGTATATATTTATTCAATTCTTTGTTCTTTTTCCCTTCTTTACATCTCTTCTCATTTGAAAATGGATACCACTCTTGAAAAATTAAAAAAGTATTTTCCTGCTCTGCCTCAGAATGCGATTACAAAAATTTATCGTGCTAAATGAGCAAGATTGAGATTGTTAATGTATCATGGAATTCCTAAAGATATTTGCTGGCTAATTAAAGCAAAGGTCCGATTATCAGGTGAGTCCTCCAATTCTTTCATTTCATACATGCTTGGAATAGATAAAAGCACTTTTGCAAAGAAACGTCGTGCGAAACGACTGAAAGTCTGTCACAGATGTGCTAGATGGACTTGTAATGCAAAATGTCGTTCTTTAGGAATGGTATCTGTAAATCATGTAGATAAAATACAGTTTATTAAGGATGGCCTAAGTAAAGAGTTTTTAGATAATCTTCTATTGACTCTTGAGATGTACCCTAGTAGAGATGTGCATCGTGCAATTTATGATTTATGGCCACAATTCCATAAAGAACATGCTCGACATAGTCTTGAAAATCTAACTAAAAAAGATCTTGTTTGCTAGTTTTTAAGAAAACTAGATGGGAAGCCTATCCCCGACCCATAAAGGACGTTTAAGTCGTTCTTGGATGTAAAATCAAGGAAAGATGTGAGTCACAATCACAATTACTTCTACATACACATGTTTTAAAAACAAATAATAATAAAAGAGAGAGAGAGAGAGAGACTCCAACTGGCTTACATATAGGTGGTATGATTGCATTCTTATCTATAAATTCTTCTTTTCCTTCCCTTCATTTCTACTCAACCCACACATTTCACAGATATCAAAGTGTGTAGAAATGGCAAGTTCCTCAAGTCATCAAATACGAAATATTTGTGTTTTCGGTGGATCTAGTCCTGGAAAGAAAATGAGTATTTAGAATAAGCAAATCATCTTGGTCAGGTATTAGCTGCAAGAAAGATTCATTTGGTGTATGGAGGAGGCAGCCTTGGGTTAATGGGAGTGTGTCAATAGCTGCATTTTTAAGAGGTAGTCAAGTTTTGGGGGTTGTCCCCAAAGCTTTAACAAATGGGGATATTATTGGAACAACAATTGAAGAGGAACTACAAGTCTATACAATATTGGAAGAGATCTTTTATGCTGATGGGGTTAATATTTAAATATGCTAATGCCTTCATTGCCTTGTTAAGTGGTCTAGGTATATTGGAAAAGATCTTTCATATATGCTCTTGGGCCCAACTTCACATTCACCATAAACCCATAACTTTGTTAAATGTTAATGGTTATTATGATAATTTGTTTTCTTTTCTTGATCATGTTGTGGAACAGGAATTCCTAACATCTTTTGTTGT
>NW_011504707.1:0-5251 GCF_000495115.2 Populus euphratica | reverse complement strand
ATCCAAAAACAGAACAGCAAGATTTTGGAGGCTGACATGCTTGGTGGGCCCCTTCCATATACATTTGACCTCAGGTAACCCTTGCAGCAGTAACATTGTTAAAGATGACAGCAGCGGCAGCTCCTTCTCCTCACTGCTTCCTTCATCAGGCAGCTCACCTAATTCAAATGCCTCTTCCAATGATTTGCAATCCTTAATTTCCACCTTCCTTAGATTGTTCAGATCTGGCAGCAATTTTGCTGGAAACAGAACGCGAACATCCCCACAATTGTTCACCAGTACAGATTCTAATCTTAGTAAGAAGCCGTTTTGCTGTTCATAGGCGGCCAATCTTATCAGAGAACAATAATATAGTTTTTCACTCTCATGAAAACAATTTATATGATGTATAAATAGGAGAAAAAGGAGTAGAAAAAACAGGATTAAATACTTCTTAGAGATTACATATTATTGTTTCAGTTTTATGCGAAAAAAAGGTCACTACAACTCCTAATAATTAGTTTCATGTAAAAAATAAAAAATAAATACTAACTAAGATTTCTATTTTAGTTATAAAGTTAATAAATTTTTAAAGATATTTTAATTGACTTCAAAATTTTCAACATAAAATTTATGCTCTTATATATTAATAATTTTTTTTGTGAAGTTATTTGATGTTCTTTTGTATAAAAATCATTTTTTATTCCGTGCAAAGTTGTTTTTGTAGACAGACTCGTCTAATTTTTATCCAGATAGATTACCTCCAATGTTCCCTTCCATATACACCTCATGTCAGGCAGAGACTTCAAGCTTAATGTTTCCAAATTTGACAACCCCTGCATCAAAAGAAATTTTGTGCACTTTTGAACTATATAATTTTGGTAAATAGATGAACGAATTGTCCATATGAACTTCAGCAAAAAACTTATCAACAAAAGGACAGAAGTAGACATGGCAACAAGACATGGGAATATGAAATCATAAGCTGCAGGACTGAAACAATCAACTCAGTATTAGCAAATGGAGGTTTATCTTCCTCTTCAAATACTTCCATTAATTGGGGGAAGAGCCTCAATTTCACTCAAACTGGGAAAGTACAAAGATTGAAAAATCTAGGTAGGATTTCATTACAATAATTAATTTCTTACTTCTTAAGCCCTGCATCAAGAGACAGGGAAAGATACTGTTAGACAACTCCTTTTAAATTTAGTGGATGGCTAAAGGATTTATCTCTACTTATCAATTACTATAGTTTCAGAAATTTGAAGGAAGAAATCAACACGTACTGAAGTTGATAATTTAAATTAAAGAGGAAAAAGATTATTGGAGTAATATAAAGGGCGTACTTGGAGCTGTGCAGACAAATTTCCCAATTCTTTGTGGCCATCAATTTCTAGAAATTGCACGGAAGGCAATTCGGCAACAAAATTCTTTGGACCAAAGAAGCTGCAGTTTGAAATAGACAATTCTCTTAGCTTAGGGAACTTGATGATGGCATCTCTGGTGAGTGCAACTCCTTCTACACTGTAAAATATTTGCTTTAAATTATGAGCTTTAAGAATCCGCATATTTTCCAGGTTCAGAAGGCTTGGAGACACAGATACAGGGAAGACATATTCCAGTTTACCACACTCGGATATGATGATAGTTTTTAATTGTGGGAAGCAAGGAGACTCTGGAATTATTTCCCTTTCACCATCCTCTTCTCTGATAATATGCTTCAATTCATGACAATCTCTTATCTCAAGTGTTTCTAGCCGTGGTAGACTTTGAAGAGTTAGAGACACAGGGACAGGAAAGACATATTCCAGTTTACCACAGCGTTCTATGAAGATATCTTTTAATTTTGGGAAGCCAGGAGACTCTGGAATTATGTCCCTTTCACCATCCTCTTCTCTGATAATATGCTTCAATTCACCACAATCTCTTATGTGAAGGGTTTCCAGCTTTGGCAGACTTCGAGCGAGGGACGGTGTGAAGATAAATGTCAGTTTGTTGAGAGAATCCAAATCTAGAAGAGCAAGATTTTGGAGGCTGACATGCTTGGTGGGCCTCTTCCATATACATTTGACCTCAGGTAACCCTCGCAGCAGTAACACTTTTAAAGATGACAGCAGCGGCAGCTCCTTCTCCTTATTGCTTCCTTCATCAGGCAGCTCACCTAATTCAAATACCTCTTCCAATGATTTGCAGTCCTTAATTTCCACCTTTATTAGATTGTTCAGATCTGGCAGCAATTTTGCTGGAAATGAACCGCGAACATCCCCACAATTGTTCACCTGTACAGATTCTAATCTTTGTAAGAAGCCGTGTTGCTGTTCATAGGCGGCCAATCTTATCAGAGAACAATAATATATTTTTTCACTCTCATGAAAACAATTTATATGATGTATAAAGAGGAGAAAAAGGAATAGAAAAAACAGGATTAAATACTTCTTAGAGATTACATATTATTGATTCAGTTTTTTTCTTAATTAGAGATAAGTTGAATAATAATTAGATGTTTGCGAAAGAAAGGTTAATACAACACAAAATATATGCTCTTATATATTAATAATTTTTTTGTGAAGTTATTTGATGTTCTTTTGTATAAAAATCATTTGTTATTCTGTGCAAAGTTGTTTTTAGTAGACAGACTTGACTAATTTTTATCCAGATAGAACCTCCAAAGTTCCCTTCCATATACACCTCGTGTCAGGCAGAGGTTGCAAGCATCAAAAGAAATTTGTTAGATATAATTCCTACCAAATTTTGTGCACTTTGGAATATGTAACATATATTGGTAAATAGATGAACGAATTGTCCCCAATACTTCAGCCAAAAATTTATCAACAAAAGGATATAAGTAGACATGGCAACAGGGCATGGGAATATGAAATCATAAGCTGCAGGACTGAAACAAACAACTCAATATTAGCAGATGGAGGTTTATCTTCCTCTTCAAATACTTCTATTAATTGGGGGAAGAGCCTCAATTTCACTCGAACTTGGAGAGCATAAAGATTGAAAAATCTAGGTAGGATTTCATTACAATAATTAACTTCTTACTTCTTAAGCCCTGCGTCAAGAGACAGGGAATGATACAGTTAGACAACTCCTTTTAAATTTAGTGGATGGCTAAATGATTTATCAATTACTCCAGTTTCAGAAATTTAAAGGAAGAAATCAACATGTATTGAAGTTGACAATTTAAATTAAAAAGGAACAAAAATTACTGGAGAAATATAAAGGACGTACTTGGAGCTGTGCACACAAATTTCCCAACTCTTTGTGGCCATCGATTTTAAGATATTGCAAAGAAGGCAATTGGGCAGCAAAATTCTTTGGACCAAAAAAGCTGTCATTTGATATGGAAGAAAGAGACAATTTTCTTAGTCGAGGTAACTTGATGATGACATCTGTGGCGAGTGCATCTCCTTCTCTACTGTAAAATATTTGCTTTAAATTATGAGCTTCAAAAATCCACATGTCTTCCAGGTTTAGAAGGCTTGGACACACAGAGACAGGGAGGGCATATTCCAGTTTACCACAGCGAGATATAAGGAGTGTTTTTAATTTTGGGAAGATAGGAGACTCTGGAATTATTTCCCTTTCACCATCCTCTTCTATGATAATATGCTTCAATTCACCGCATTCACTTATGTAAAGGCTTTCTAGGTGTGGCACACTTTGAGCGAGGAACGGTGTAAAGATAAATGTCAGTTTGTGGAGAGAATCCAAATGCAGAAAATTAAGACTTCGGAGGCTGACATGTCCGGTGGGCCCCTTCCATATGCATTTGAGCTCAGGTAACCAGTACAGCTTTAACTTGGTTAAAGATGACAGAAGCGGTAGCTCCTCCTCTTCACTGCTTCCTTCATCAGGCTCACCTAATTCAAATACCTCTTCCAATGATTGGCAGACCTTAATTTCCACAGTGCTTAGATTTTTTAAAGCTCGCAGCAATTTTGCTGGAAACGGATTGCGAACATCCCCACAACCCCCCACTTGTACAGATTCTAATCTTTGTAAGAAGCCGTTTTGCTGCCCATGGACGGTCATCTTATCAGAGAAAAATATTATATTTTTTCACTCTCACAAAAACAATTTATATGATGTATAAATAGGAGAAAAAGGAATAGAAAAAACAGGATTAAATACTTCTTAGAGATTACATATTATTGTTTCAGTTTTTTTCTTAATTAGAGATAAGTTGAATAATAATTAGATTTTTGCGAAAAAAAGGTTAATACAACTCCTAATAATTAGTTTCATGTAAAAAATAAAAATAAAAATACTAACTAAGATTTTTAATTTAGTTATAAAGTTAATAAATTTTCAAAGATATTTTAATTGACTTCAAAATTTTCAACACAAAATTTATGCTCTTGTATATTAATAATTTTTTTGTGAAGTTACTTGATGTACTTTTGGTCTAATTTTTATCCAGATAGATTACCTCCAAAGTACCCTCCCATATACACCTCGTGTCAGGCACATGTTGCAAGCGTAATGTTTTCAACTTTGTCAACCCCTGCATCAAAAGAAATTTGTTAGATATAATTCCTCACAAATTTTGTGCACTTTGGAATTGTCCATATAAAACTTCAGCCAAAAACTTATCAACAAAAGGATACAAGTAGACATGGCAATATGGAATCAGAAGAGCCTCAATTTCACTCAAACTTGGAAAGCGTAAAGATTGAAAAATCTGGATATCATTTCATTACAATAATTAACTTCTTACTTCTTAAGCCCTGCGTCAAGAGACAGGGAATGATACACTTAGACAACTCCTTTTCAATTTAGTGGATGGCTAAATGATTTATCAATTACTCCAGTTTCAGAAATTTAAAGGAAGAAATCAACATGTATTGAAGTTGACAATTTAAATTAAAAAGGAACAAAAATTATTGGAGAAATATAAAGGACGTACTTGGAGCTGTGCACAAAAATTTCCCAACACTTTGTGGCCATCGATTCTTAGAATTTGCAAGGAAGGCAATTGGGCAGCAAAATTCCTTGGACCAAAGAAGCTGTAATTTGATCCGGAAGAAAGAACCAATTCACTTAGTCGAGGGAACTTGATGATGCCATCTGTGGGGAGTGCATCTCCTTCTCCACTGTAAAATATTTGCTTTAAATTATGAGCTTTAAGAATCCGCATCTTTTGCAGGCTTGGAAATACAGAGACAGGGAGGATATATTCCAGTTTACCACACTCTTCTATGATGATAGTTTTTAATTCTCCTCATGTTCCCCGATTTGTTTGGAGACATTGAATATGTTCATC
>NW_011504759.1:0-5108 GCF_000495115.2 Populus euphratica | reverse complement strand
ATTGTAGTTGGTCAATTAATTGTTCAGCAGTAGCAGTAGAGATTATGATTTGTCATGCAGAAGATATTAGAAATTCCTGTTCCACGGCATGATTAAGAAAAGACAACAACTTATCATAATAACCATTAACATTTAACAAACCTATGAGTTTATGGTGAATGTGCAGTTGAGCCCAAGAGAAAATATGAAAGATCTCTTCCAATGTACCTAGACCACCTGGTAAAGCAATGAAGGCATCAACATAGTTAAACATTGCATTCATTCGAGTCGACATTGTGGAGACCTGAAGTTCCTCTCCAATTGTTTTTCCAATGATGTCCCCCTGTGCTAAAGCTTCGGGGACGACCCCCAAAACTTGACTACCTCTTAAAAAGGCAGCTATTGACACACCTCTCATTAACCCAAGACTGCCTCCCCCATACACTAAATGAATCTTTCTCTCAGCTAGCACTTGACTAAGATGATTTGCTGATTCTAAAAACTCCTTTTCTTTCCCAGGACTAGATCCACCAAAAACACAAATATTTCTTATATGATGACCTGAGGAACTTGCCATTTCTACACATTTCTATAGTTGTTGAATGTATGGGTTGAGTAGAAATGAAAGGAAGGAAGAGAGGGTTTTATAGATGAGAAATTAGAAAGGCAATCATACCATCTATATGTAGGCCAACTAGAGTCTCACGCACTCTCTCTCTCTTTATTTATTTATTTATTTATGTACTTTTGAAAAAGCATGTGTATGTACAGGTATTTGTGATTGTGGCTCACATCTTCCTTTGGTTTTACATCCAAGAACGGCTTAAACGCCCTCTATGGGTCGAGGATAGGCTTCCCATCCAGTTTTCTTAAAAACTGGCAAACAGGGTCTTTTTTAGTCAGATTCCCAAGACTCGGTCGATCATGTTTTTTATGAAATAGTGGCAATAAATCATGAATTACACGATGCACATCTCCACTAGGATGCGTCTCAAGAGTCAATCTAGTCTATAAGAATGACATTGTGTATTACAAGTCCATCTAGCACATCGATGACAGACTTCTAGTTGTTTTGCACAACGTTTCTTTGCAAAAGTGCTTTTACCTGTTCCAGGCATGTGTGAAATGAAGGAATTAGAGGACTCACCTGATAATCGGACCTTTGCTTCAATCAACCAGCGAATATCTTCAGGAATTCCATGATTCATTAACAATCTCAATCTTGCACATCTAGCACGGTAAATTTTTGTAATCGCATTCTGAGGCAAAGCGGGAAAATACTTTTTCAATTTTTCAAGATTAGTGTCCATTTTCAAATGAGAGTTGGAAGAGAGATTCAAAGAATTGCATAAATATATACACAAATATCAGTTATCGTGGGAAACTGAAAGAACCGACTTAAGTCACGGAGTACCGTTATCCGCCATTTGACCGGGGTGAGAGAAACTAGCAAAAATCACTCAAAAAGAGAAAAAAAAATCAATCTTTATATACAGGATCACCCAATTCAATAGAGTTATGTTCAACTGAAAAATCGTCAAAGTAAACTTTCAGACGATGTCCATTTACCTTGAAAACATTGTCATTCTTTGGATTCTCGATGTCATAGGCCCCATATGGATACACATGTTTCACAATAAAAGGACCACTCCATCTTGATCTTAATTTTTCAGGAAATAAATGCAGTTGAGAATTATAAAGCAAGACTTTTTGACCAACATTGAATGTTTTTCTCAGTATTTTCTTGTCATGAAACTCTTTAATTCTTGCTTTATGAATTCTTGAATTTTCATATGCATCATTTCTTATTTCCTCAAGCTCATTTATTTGTAATTTTCACAGTTGACTAGCATCATCCAGATTTGAATTGAAAGCTTTAATAGCCCAATAAGCTTTATGTTCAAGTTCCACAGGCAAGTGACAAGGTTTTCCATAGACTAGTCTATAAGGTGACATACCTAATGATGTTTTATAAGCAGTTCGATAAGCCCAAAGTGCATCATTAAGTTTTAAAGACCAGTCTTTCCTATTAGGGTTCACTGTTTTGTCCAAAATATGTTTGATCTCCCTATTAGCAAGCTCTACTTGTCCATTTGTTTGAGGGTGATAAGGGGTGGCAACTTTGTGTGTGATTCCATATTTCTTCATTAAAGACTCAAATGGCTTGTTGCAAAAATATGTTCCACCATCACTTATTATGGCTCCCCCGACTCCAAATCGACTCAAAATATTTTCTTTCAAAAACTTTATCACTGTTTTGTGATCATTGTTTCGACTTGGAATTGCCTCTATCCATTTTGAAACATAATCTAGACTCCAAATCGACTTAAAATAACCAAATGATGGAGGGAATGGACCCATGAAATCTATACCCCAGCAGTCAAAGATCTCAATGACAATAATAGGATTTAAAGGCATCATGTGACGTTTTGAAATAGATCCCAACTTTTGACAATTTTCACAAGACTTGCAGAATGCATGTGAGTCTTTGAACATGGTGGGCCAATAAAATCCACTTTCTAAGATTTTTGCAGTTGTCTTTCTTGACGAGAAATAGCCCCCACATGCCTCAGAATGAAAAAATTTAATGACACTACTTACCTCATTGTTAGGAATGCATCTTCGAAATATTTGATCAGGACAATATTTGAAAAAATAAGGATCATCCCAATAAAAGTTCTTCACTTCGTTCAAGAACTTTCTTTTATCTTGGGTACTCCAATGAGTTGGCAATTGTCCTGAAACAAAAAAATTGACAATATTAGCAAACCAAGGCATTGTAGAGACAGAAAGTAAAGATTCATCGGGAAAGTAGTCATCGATTGGTGTGATGTCAGTTTTTGAATCTGTTGTCAATCTTGACAAGTGATCTGCGACAACATTTTCGCTGCCTGTCTTATCTTTGATTGTGATATCAAATTCTTGAAGTAATAAAATCCACCACACCAATCTAGCCTAGCCTTAGAATCTTTCTTAGAAAGAAGATATTTCAATGCTGCATGATCACTAAAAACAACAAAAGGTGAGCCAACAAGATAAGATCTGAATTTTTCACATGCAAATACTACTACAAGTAATTCTTTTTCAGAGGTGGTATAATTTATTTGAGCACTATTTAAAGTTTTACTTGCATAGTAAATTACATAAGGTTTCTTATCTTTTTTTTGTCCCAAAACAGCACCTACGACATAATCACTAACATCACACATTATTTCAAAAGGTAATGACCAATTGGGAGGTTGAATGATAGGAGCACAAGTAAGCAAGTTTTTAAGTTTAACAAAGGCTTCTTCATAATGTTCAGTCCATTCAAAAATAGTATCTTTTGTTAGAAGGTTACTTAAAGGCTTAGATATTACACTAAAATCTTTGATGAACCTTCTATAAAAACCAGCATGTCCCAGGAATGATCTAACATCTTTACTTAAATGTTCAACCATATCACTAAATATACTAAGCATGCATCTTTGAAATATGGCTGGTGCATTACATAATCCAAAAGTCATCCTTCGATATGCAAAAGTACTAAATGGACATGTGAATGTAGTCTTTTCTTGATCTTCCAATGCAATTTCAATTTGGTTGTAACCCGAATAGCCATCTAGGAAACAATAAAATTCATGACCTGCAACTCTTTCTAGGATTTGATCCATGAAAGGTAAAGGAAAATGATCTTTTCTAGTCATTGAATTAAGTTTCCTATAGTCAATGCACATGCGCCAACCAGTAACAGTTCTAGTGGGAATTAACTCATTGTTCTCATTTGTTATCACAGTGACTCTAGACTTCTTAGGTACAACTTGGGTAGGACTTACCCATTTGCTGTTAGAAATAGGATAAATGATTTCATTATCTAGAAGCTTAATGACTTCATTTTTCACTACTTCTTTCATATTAGGATTTAGCCTTCGTTGCATTTCTCTAGAGGGTTTAGCATTTTCCTCTAAATAAATTCTGTGTGTACAAATCAAAGGACTAATTCCTTTTATATCAGCTATGGTCCATCCTAATGCTTTTTTGTGCATTTTCAGAGTTTGTAATAACTTACCTTCTTGATGTGCATTAAGTTTGGAAGAGATTATTACCGGAAAAGTTTCATTTTCTCCCAAAAATGAGTATTTGAGATTGGATGGCAACGACTTCAAATCAGGTTTTGGTGGTTGAACACTTGAAGGTATGGACTTAATTGGTCGTGGTGGCAATTCCTCAATTTGTGGCCTCCAATTACTTGTCTTTGATTCTTCTTGAAAATAAATCATTTCCAAATCATCAGATTCATCAATCTCAATTTCATTGGAAGTGGTTGGAAATTGATCATGAATTAATTTTTCAGTAAAGTCCACTTCCTGTAAATCATTATCATCTCTAGGTTGCTTGCAAATGTTGAAAATATTCATCTCCAATGTCATGTTTCCAAATGATAGCTTCATCAGTCCATTCCTACAATTAATCAATGCATTAGAAGTTGCAAGAAATGGACGTCCTAAAATAACAGGAAATGAATTACATACTTCAACAGGTTGTGTGTCCAAGACAATAAAATCCACAGGATAAATGAATTTATTGACTTGTACTAACACATCTTCGATTATTCCTCTAGGCACTTTTATAGATCTATCGGCAAGTAAAAGAGTTCTATCGGCAAGTAAAAGAGATATAGAAGTTGGTTTTAACTCACCTAGATTGAGACTCTGAAAAACTGAATATGGAAGTAAATTCACACTAGCACCAAGATCAAGTAAGGCTCTTTCAATTTTATGCTCTCCAATAAAGCAGGAAATTGTAGGACAACCAGGGTCTTTATATTTCAAAGCATTATTGTTTTGAAGAATGGCACTTACTTGTTCCGCTAGAAAGGCTTTCTTTTTCACATTCAGTTTCCTCTTCACAGTGCATAGATCTTTCAAAAATTTAGCATAGGAAGGAACCTGTTTAATTGCATCCAGCAAAGGTATATTGATCCTTACCTGTTTGAAAATTTCATAAATTTCAGAATTGTGATTGACTTTCCTTTGTTTGGTCATGGCTTGAGGAAATGGAAGTGCTGGCGGTGAATCAGTCGTTTCTTTGCAATTTTCAGATTCATCCCCTTCCTTACCCTCAAAGATTGACTCATCATCTTTCTCATA
>NW_011504525.1:2161-5783 GCF_000495115.2 Populus euphratica | reverse complement strand
TAATTTATATAGTGTCATTGAATAATATTAAACATTAGCTTTTCGAATAAAAAACAATTAAAAAATTAAATATAATTTTTATTTTATCGGGTCAGATCTAGTTCAATGCATTTTAACTTTTGAACCGAAACTGGTTTGACCGGAAGAATATAGCTGGCTACACTGTTGAACAATATAGCCATTATATACTATTCATGCTAATTAATTAGCATGAAGAGTGCAACATGCATACATTGTTCGACACTGTTCACCGAACAGTGTATGCTATGCTGTTCATACTAATTAATTAGCATGAATAGTGCATAAATATGTGTTGGCCGTTGTTTACTGTTGAAACAAAAACAGCCTCCCATTACTTCACAATAACTGTGTTTGTAACACTATACTGTTCATGCTAATTAATTAGGATGAACAGTAAAATATGTTTTTTTTTTAACTAAACATACAAAAGCTGCGTTTTGTTTAAAACGCAGCTGCATAAACAAACACAGCCTTAATAACTCCATTTATAACTCCAAAAAATCATTTAATCAATTTAAATATAAAAAATTAAACTAAATAAAAAAAATTATGGATCTATCTGCCTTTTTCTGCATTGTTAAAGGGTAGACCCAACTTTATTGAACTTTTCTTTGCAATAAAAAAAACTTATTAATATCAAGATCAATCTTTTATGGTTAGAATATGGCAAGCTAAAGTCCTCCTCTCTCTCTCTCTTTTTTTAATGTCAAATAACTATATTAACTTAAAAATTTAAGTTGTTATATGAGATATTTAAAATGATTTCATACAACTTTTTTTACTTATTAGTTGCTATGTAAAATTTCAAACATGATCTTATATTACTCTTTCTATTGATTAACCGCAACACACTTCATCAAATAAAAGTTTTCTTGACTTTAAATTTACATAGACCCATCATTATTTTAAATTTAATTTTATTAATTTAATTTGTCGAGGGTGATGAGAAATTAACTCATTATAGTTTAGTTATCAAGACTCTAATATTATGTCAGAAACTATCTTAACCCAAGAATTTAAATTATTAGGTGAGGTTCTAATAATAAATTTACATTATTCTCTAACATTTTCTCAACAAAAAAAAACTGAAACATGTGAAAAATAAAATTTCAAGACCAAAACACAAATACCTAAATCTACAAGGACCAAGATGTAAAAAAATTAAAAAATCAAATTGAATTTTTACCAAAAAAAACTTCGAGGACTAAATTAAATTTGTCTCCATGTTGAGAGACTAAAATATGAGAAAATGAGGTTCCAGGATCATAACATAAATATCCAAAACAATAAAGCCAAAAACATAAAATTTTAAAAAAATTATAGGTCAAATTAAAAATGAAATGAACAAAACATAAGAATCCGAAACTACTAGGACATATATAAAAGGATGAAATTGAATTTTTATCTGAGTTAAATGACTAAGCTGAATTTGTACAAACATATATGGACTAAAACATAAAAAAATAAAGTTTTATAACCGAAATATAAATACCTCAAACTATAATAATAAAGAAGTAAAATTTTAAAAATTTAACAACCAAGTTGAACTTCTTAAAGATTGCATGTTGAGGTAATAAATCTATCGTAAAATTGTGTTTCACTACACAGTATCATTTACTACAGTACAAGTAGTAAATGTAATTTACTTGAAAGTCCTTAAAATACAAGTGGGTTATAAAAATATTAATTTGATTATATATATATATATACAAGTAGTAAAATTTCTCGCTTAAAATCTCTCAAAATAATTGATTAATTTCAACTCACGACTAACATACTGACTTTCACCCGAGGAATATTTTGTAGCTGTAATTTTGTAATCACAAACGGATTTCCTGATAAAAAAGTGTTGTCGGCAAATATCTCGTCTAGAATTTCAAGCCAATTAATAATTTAGTTACACTAATAAAATATTCACGCAAAATAAACAAATAAATTTGGTGTTGAGTGAGCATTACTGACGGAGCACTGGCGAATTAGCCATGGATAATAAGATCATGTGGAAAGTATTCTATAAATAATTCTGTCCGTTGCCGTTAGACAATCTTGTAGGGGTGACTCTCGTTCCCATAACATATTTTAGAGGAGGGAGAGCTGGAAATCAGGGGATGCTTTCTTAAAAAACATACCTTTGCTTTACACGGAATGAAATGCACGTGTCTCGCCCCCCCTTCCGCCCTCTCTCTCTCTCTCTCTCTAAAAAAGCGAAAATCTCATGTAGAAAAAGCTGTTCATGCAATTTGGATGCCGGGTATTGATATAAAATTGATATTTTTTTTGGTTAATATATAATTTAACCAGTTTATATATTTTTTAATTAATTTTATATATTTTAAAATTAATGATTAAATTTTTAGTTACTTTAAAATTTATAAAATTTAAACTAATAATTTTTAAAAAATAAATTTAGTATTTAATTAGTTAATACTAGCCAGGGTTTATAAAAATGTAAATATAGATGTTATTAATGAAATATTTTTAGAGGGCACTGTGTTTGAAAAACGCTTTTAAAAAAATTTTAAAATTTTATTTTTGCTTTAAATTAATATATTTTTTATATTTTCAAATCATTTTGATGTGCTAATTTTAAAAATAAAAAAATATTATTGGTATACTTTTCTAAATGAAAAGTACTTTAAAAAATAATAGCAATCACGTTCTCAAATACGCTGTTAATAAACACTAAGTGGCTGTGTAAGAATCAAATCATTTAATATTAATAATGCTAATCACGCAATTTTGATCCAAGAGGCTTTGCTTATTTTGTAAATAACAATCTACCTCGCAATAATTTTAACTAAATATATATTATTTTTAAATTATAGTTAACAATATTTTAAAAAAAACTATAATCATCAAAGACCACAAGAGCTAACGACGAGCGTTCAAAACACTCCAAGTTATCACCAAATTGCCTTTTGAGTACTACCCTATGGAGCCATTAAAGGGCAACTAATATCATGCCTAGAGCCCAACAAGACCTTTAACTTCCTCTTAAAGCGTCCTACTAATATTTGATTTGTTATGCCAGCCAGGTAACATGTAAGAGAAACACCAAAAAAATAAAAAATAAAAAGAGCCAGGCGAGATATTTTGTTTATCGCATAGCAAAATTATTTTTTTTAAAAAAAGCTGTCTAATTTCGGTAAATAAAACCTTTAAAGCGTTGCGCTTCAACAAAATCAAACAATTAAAAGAAATAACACGAGGAACTTCACAATTGACATAGACGGGGCGGTGAAATCTTGACTATGAGCACAAGATGACATTAACGTGGAAGTGCAAGGTTAAACAAAGAGTACAAGGATTCTCTCATGCCATTTGTAATTATTTCGATTTTATCCATTTTAATTCAGTGGATAGTTTGGATTTTGTCATATAGCTTTTTTATTAAAAAAAAGGAGCTATATTGCCACAAAGAAAGAAAGAAAAAAGTAAACGAACAGGTACACAATGGCAATATTAGGTAGAGTTTGGTGGTGTGGTAAAAAATATATTTTTTTTAAAAGTAAAATAAAATAATTTTTTTATATTTATATATTAAAATGATTTAAAAACATGGAAAGTTAATTTTTAAAAAAGTTAAATCTTTATAAAACAT
>NW_011504525.1:0-1410 GCF_000495115.2 Populus euphratica | reverse complement strand
GATGGATGAAGCAGTTGATGACATGAAAAGGGTTCTTAGAAACTTGGAAGTGTTTTTTTTTTTTTTTTAATTTCTTTAATAATAAAATTCTCATATTTTAGACTCAGCAATGTCACTGGTGATTTTTATTTTTTACCTGTGGAGCTTTTCCCCTTCGATAACACTAATGTCTAGTAGGTTGGAGTGACCATGCTAATTGGAAAGAAGAAAACATTGCTGAATTCTTACCAGGAAAAAAAAAAATCACGCCTAAATTGCTCAGTTTAGTTGAATGTTCACCTTGATGGCATATTGCTGTACATAAATGCCCAACTCATTGCACTATTTCAATAGTATTTGGTATTTAGATAATAGATATTTTTTAAATTATTTTTTATTTTTTAATATTAATATATTAAAAAATATAAAAATTAATTTTAAATAAAAATATAATTTTTTTTTTTTGACGGCGAAAACACACATGCTTGATAAACCTTTCTCAACTACTTGAAAAACACGTTTTTTATCTTTTATTTAATACTTGACCTGAAATTTTTTTTCTAAAAAACAAAATATTCGTGTATACCGAATGTTAAAATTAATAATATTATAGTAATTTTATTTATAAAACAATGATTGATTTAACATGTTGATTTGGAGTTTGAACTAATTTGAGTTTTTTTTTTAAAAAAAATTGACTCAACCTGGTTTAGTCAGAAATCTAGAAGAAAACACGGGTTAAAAACATGTTGATTTTTTTAAGAAAAAAATATTTTGGGTTAGTTGAGTTAACTTTTCCGACCCATGACATAAACATTACATAAGGTCAACTCTCGAGTTGAGTTTTAAAACTATGATAATAACTATTTTTATCTATACATTCACTTGTGTTGATCCTCCCAACCTGTGACCTGATTCACTTGAGTTAGCTTATCAAAAATATGTTATAGTTATGAAACCGAGATAATCTCGTAAAAAACATATTAAGTAAAATAATATAGCTTAAGTATCATACAATCTAATATTGAAAGGTGAAAATAAAAAAAAAACCAATATAAAAAAAAAGAAGAAAAAAAAAGATTCCGGTCAACCTTGATTAACCCATTAAATTTGTGATCTAATACTTAAGATCGAAATAGCCTTTTATAAAGTAAAGAAAAAAAATCATGAAGTTTAATATGTAACTAAATCAAAGTTGAAGGATGAAATTGATAAAAATATTAATTAAAAAAAATCTAAAAAACTGAAGTCAACTCAAAGTAATTTTCGAACTTGTAATTGAAGTTATGAAACTTTAACCAACCCTGTAAAAGATAAATCTAAAAAAAAATTATGAAGTCAAATCTCTAATCAACAAAATATTGAGAGATGGGATTAAAAAAAATAAAAAAATAAAAAAATAAAAAACAAAACAAATAGCTATTAAAAAAT
>NW_011504666.1:0-5379 GCF_000495115.2 Populus euphratica | reverse complement strand
TATTCAACTTTTACCTTCTTTTCATAGCTTAGAATTGGAAAATCCATACTTGCATTTAAGGGAATTTGAGGAGGTGTGCAACACATATAATAATTTAAATTGTAGCATGAACACCATCAGATTAAAGCTTTTTCCTTTTTCATTAAAAGATAAAGCTAAAACATGGCTACAAAATTTAAGACCAGGATCCATTCGTGCTTGGGATGAAATGCAACAATAATTTTTAAAGAAGTTTTTCCCATCTCATAGAACAAACTCTTTCAAAAGACAAATCACCACTTTCACTCAAAAACCAGGAGAAACATTTTACCAATGTTGGGATAGGTATCGAGACTTGCTTAGTATTTGCCCGCATCATGGTTTTGAAACATGGAGATTGGTTTCATATTTCTATGAAGGGTTAACACCTAAAGATAGGCAAATGGTTGAATTGGTGTGCAATGGAACTTTTGAAGATAAAGACCCTGATGAAGTAATGGAGTACTTAGACTTATTAGCTGAAAATGCTCAAAATTGGGACACCGCGGGTACTTATGAGGCAACGAGTAAAACTCAACCTCATACATCTATTGGAGGTATGTACAACCTTAGGGAAGATCATGACCTTCAAGCCAAGTTTGCATCTTTAGCAAGAAAAGTCGAGGCACTAGAATTAAAAAAGAGTGGTCAATTAAAATCTGTTGAAAACATTGTGTGTCAAATCTGTGAAACAAATGAACACTCAACCAATGATTGTCTAACCTTGCCTTCTTTTAAAGAATGTCTCCATGAACAAGCCCATGCTTTAAACAGTTTTCAAAGGGCCAACCACAACCCATACTCCCAAACATACAACCCTGGTTGGAGAAATCACCCAAATTTCAATTGGAAGAGTGAGAACAATAATGCACAAACTTCACAACCACCATTTCAAGCACACCACAATTTCCAAAATTCTCATGGATATGCACCTTCTTATGCTCCACCTCCTAGAAGAAATCTTGAGGAAACATTGCATGCATTCATTGAAAAGCAAGAGACAATCAATACTCAACTTGCTCAAAACATGACAGATTTTAAAGATACTCTTGCAAAATTAACATCTGCTCTCAGTTTCCACGAGAAAGGTAAGTTTCCATCTCAACCACAACAAAATCCCAAGGGGCAATACAATGCAAATGCAAGTAGTTCCGGAAGCCAACACATGGATCAAGTCAAATCAGTCACTACTCTGCGCAGTGGTAAGGTTATTGAAAAACCCTCTCTTGAACCTTATGAGAAAGATGATAAGTCAATCTCTGAGGGTAAGGAAGGGGATGAATCTGAAAATTGCAAAGAAACGACTGATTCACCGCCAGCACTTCCATTTCCTCAAGCCATGACCAAACAAAGGAAAGTCAATCACAACTCTGAAATTTATGAAATTTTCAAACAGGTAAGGATCAATATACCTTTGCTGGATGCTATTAAACAGGTTCCTTCCTATGCTAAATTTTTGAAAGATCTCTGCATTGTGAAGAGGAAACTGAATGTGAAAAAGAAAGCCTTTCTAGCCGAACAAGTAAGTGCTATTCTTCAAAACAATAATGCTTTGAAATATAAAGACCCTGGTTGTCCTACAATTTCTTGCTTTATTGGAGAGCATAAAATTGAAAGAGCCTTACTTGATCTTGGAGCTAGTGTGAATTTACTTCCATATTCAGTTTTTCAAAGTCTCAATCTAGGTGAGTTAAAACCAACTTCTATATCTCTTTTACTTGCCGATAGATCTGTAAAAGTGCCTAGAGGAATAATTGAAGATGTGTTAGTACAAGTCGATAAATTCATTTATCCTGTGGATTTTATTGTCTTGGACACAGAACCTGTTGAAGCATGTAATTCATTTCCTGTTATTTTAGGACGTCCGTTTCTTGCAACCTCTAACGCATTGATTAATTGTAGGAATGGACTGATGAAGCTATCATTTGGAAACATGACATTGGAGATGAATATTTTCAACATTTGCAAGCAATCTGGAGATGATAATGATTTACAAGAAGTAGATCATATTGACGAATTAGTTTATGATCAACTTGAATCTACTTTAAGTAAAAATGAGTTGGATGAATCTGAAGATTTGCAAATGATTTATTCTGAGGAAGAAATCATGGATGAAACAAGCACCGAAAATGTTGATGCGAATCTTTTGTCAACAGTGACAACAAATTCGACATCTAACATCACACCAATCGATGATTACTTTGCTAACGAATCCTTACTTTCTCTTAGTCCAATGCCTTGGTATGATAAAAATATCAATTTTCTTGCTTTAGGAGATTTGCCAACTGATTGGAGTATTCAAGACAAAGAAAAGTTTTTGAACGAAGTGAAGATCTTTTATTGTGATGACCCTAACTTATTCAAATATTGTCCTGATCAAATATTTCAAAGATTCATTCCCGACAATGAGGTAAGTAGTGTCATTAAACTTTGTCATTCTAAAGCATGTGGAAGTTATTTCTTGTCAAAAAAGACAACTGCAAAAATCTTTCAAAATGGATTTTATTGGCCCACCATGTTCAAGGACACGCATGCATTCTGCAAAACTTGTGAAAATTGTCAAAAGATTGATACTGGTCAAAAAGTTTTATTTTATAATTCTCAACTCTATGCATTCCCTAGAGAGCTAAGACCAAGATGGAGCAATCCTTATGGGGCCTGTGATATTGAGAATTCAATGAATGACAATGATTTTAAGGAAAATGGACATCGTTTGAAAGCTTACTTTGATAAGTTTCCTAGTGAAAATGAATCAACTGGTTGGAATGATCTTGTAGATAAAGGTTGATTATTTTGTTTTTCTCACATTGTTTTTGTTTTTCTTTTTGAGTGATTTTTGCTAGTTTCTCTCACCCCGGTCAAATGGCGGATAACGGTACTCCGTGACTTAAATCGGTTCTTTCAGTTTCCCACAATTACTGATATCTGTGTATATATTTGTGCAATTCTTTGAATCTCTCTTCCAATTCTCATTTGAAAATGGACACTAATCTTGAAAAATTGAAAAAGTATTTTCCCGCTCTGCCTCAGAATGCGATTACAAAAATTTACCGTGCTAGATGTGCAAGATTGAGATTGTTAATGAATCATAGAATTCCTGAAGATATTCGCTGGTTAATTGAAGCAAAGGTCCGATTATCAGGTGAGTCCTCTAACTCCTTCATTTCACACATGCCTGGAACAGGTAAAAGTACTTTTGCGAAGAAGCATCGTGCAAAACGACTAGAAGTATGTCATCGATGTGCTAGATGGACTTGTAATACACAATGTCGTTCTTTAGGAATGGTATCTATAAACCGTGAAGATAAAATACAATTCATTAAGGATGGCCTGAGTAAGGAGTCTTTAGATAATCTTCTATTGACTCTTGAGACGCATCCTAGTGGAGATGTGCATCGTGCAATTCATGATTTATGGCCACTATTTCATAAAGAACATGATCGACTTAGTCTTGGGAATCTGACTAAAAAAGACCCTGTTTGCCAGTTTTTAAGAAAACTGGATGGGAAGCCTATCCCCGACCCATAGAGGGCGTTTAAGCCGTTCTTGGACGTAAAACCAAGGGAAGATGTGAGCCACAATCACAACTACCTGTACATACACATGCTTTTTCAAAAAGTAAATAAATAAATAAATAAAAAGAGAGAGAGAGAGTGTGAGACTCTAGTTGGCCTACATATAGGTGTTATGATTGCCTTTCTCATTTCTCATCTATAAAACCCTTTCTTCCTTCCTTTCATTTCTACTCAACCCATACATTCAACAAATACAGAAGTGTGTAGAAATGGCAAGTTCCTCAGGTCATCAAATAAGAAATATTTGTGTTTTCGGTGGATCTAGTCCTGGGAAAGAAAAGGAGTTTTTAAAATCAGCAAATCATCTTGGTCAGGTGCTAGCTGAGAGAAAGATTCATTTAGTGTATGGGGGAGGCAGTCTTGGGTTAATGGGAGGTGTGTCAATAGCTGCATTTTTAGGAGGTAGTCAAGTTTTAGGAGTCGTCCCTGAAGCTTTGGCACAAGGGGACATCATTGGAAAAACAATTGGAGAGGAACTTCAGGTCTCCACAATGTCGGCTCGAATGAATGCAATGTTTAACCATGCTGATGCCTTCATTGCTTTACCAGGTGGTCTAGGCACATTGGAAGAAATCTTTCATATTTTCTCTTGGGCTCAATTGCATATTCACCATAAACCCATAGGTTTGTTAAATGTTAATGGTTATTATGATAAGTTGTTGTCTTTTCTTGATCATGCTGTGGAACAGGAATTTCTAACATCTTCTGCACGACAAATCATAATCTCTGCTACTACTGCTGAACAATTGATTGACCAACTACAATCTTTCATTCCTGTGATTGAACCTTCCATGAGTCGCATAAATTGGTCATCTAAGGAAAGCCGTAAAAAGCTTAGATTGGATTTGAGCCTTCATTTGTGAATTTTTGTGTCTTTTGGTTTTATTATTATGTTTTGTTATTTCTTATTTTTGTCTCAGTGTGTTTCAGGTTTTGTCAGTGTTCGTTATTTCAGGTGATATCTTTTATACTCTATCTTTCTACCTTAGAACATTGAGGACAATGTCTCGTTTTGGTTGGGGGGAGAGGGTAGTAGTTGATAAAAAAAAAAATTGTTTTTCATTTCATAAAGCATGTGCATAATTGTTGTTACTAGGATGGCAGAGTAAAGGAGTTCTTTTGTTAAAGCGACTCTTGAGACGCATCTGAGTAACCATTCTTAACAAGGTCTATTATAATACTTCCTGAAATATTCAGGTTTACAAACTCTTGTATTGTTACCACTTAATTCTGCTCATATACTTATTTAACATGTATTCTTAAACCTTAATTTACACACACACACTTTAACAAATGATTGTGGGTTACATATTGGATTATTACATTATTTATGTTCTTTTGTTAAAGATAACAACTAAGGGAAAGGGATTGTATATAATTAAGAAAAAAAAACATGAAAAAAAAATGAAAAAAAGAAAAAAATGATGATAATAAAAATGTAGATAAGTTTGGTTTCGTAGCCTCCCTAACCTAAGCAATTAAGCCCGAAGGGGTGTTTTAACACCTAATACCCTAAAGTCAACTGACTTGGGAGCTATTGGCCCAACGCTTGTTACATGGGTTGAGGAGAAAAGCTTAAGGAAATCAAACATTGCACTATCTACATATCAGTATCTGCGACCCGAGTTACTAAGCTCGTAGGGGTGTTTTAACACCTAATGCCCTAAGACCAACTGGTCTGGGAGTCATTAGCCGAAAGCTCGTTACATGGGTTAAAGATGCATGATGTTTTTAAATTATATGTATATAGATTTAAAAAAAAAAAGAAAAAACAAAAAAAAAGAAG